>NW_015554072.1:740976-753833 GCF_001515605.1 Sinocyclocheilus anshuiensis
GAGACCGACATTCGGAAGGCACATTTTCAAAGGAGAATAACTGACTGTAGCATTGTTTTTCAGATAAACAAATATGTTAACTTAGCATGTTTCTTAAATATCTGCAAACATATTATGGTATTTTTATGCGTTAGTAGAGTCAAAAACTTACATACAGCACCTTTAAATGTGAAAGGTGCTGTGTGACTACACTATTGACAATCAAGGACGGACCTTTTTGTACGTGGAATTTTGGCAATAAATAAAACCGCAAATTTTCTATTGCCAATGTAAAGCTTTCTTTTGTTCAATGCGGTGAATACGAGCCACCAACTTGAACCCGTAGCGAAATCTGCATGTTGAAAATTTAGTCTTGATGCGAAATTACGTATGGCTTGGATTCCTATTGAAAGGAATGGATTTAGCCGGCGCAAAAAAAAAAAAAAGAACAACGGTAAATTGTTCATGTTATTAACCCTTTAAAAATAGACATGCAAAGTCACTAAACTCTACCCTAAGAAATGTCGGTAACATTACATTGAAAATGTATCTTACCATGCTACAAGCAAATTGTAATTTGTACATTAAGTAAACTATAAGTACTCTTTTGATAAAATACATGACAAGCTGCAAAAAAGCTAATATTGAAACTACGTAAAGAGTGAATATTATTTATTAATATATATCACAAGAACTAAACATAAGCATTTATTTATTTGGCAAAGACAGACACAATCGCAATGTCAGTATTAATTTTAAATAGTTTTGGTGTAGTTAGCTTTTTTTGTTAGTAGGGTGTAGCACTTTAACCGTTTATAGTTTAATTTAACTAAAAAAAAAACATTTTTTTTTTTTTTTTGATTTGACAAATGCACTATATAACAATTATTAATTTATTATAATAAGTATTTTATGCAAATTTGAAAACAACAGAATTTAATGGAAAGTCCCCATCATGACAGTGAAACACGTGTGTGTGTCTGTGTGTGCTGTATGCACGTGTCATGGGGTAATATGCTGTCTCTAATTGTGCTACTGTGTGGCTGTCTGTTAAGAATGGAGAGACAAAGGGAGATAGAAACCCTAAAGCAGTAATAACATCTGTGGCCTTCTTGAGCCCTCTCAGCTGCCCACACAGTGTAGACTCATATACACACACACACACACACACACACACACACACATGCACAAACATAAAAAATAATGTACACAGACTCATTCTTTTTCTCTTCCATTTGAGTCCAGAGCATGCCCAAACCATATTTATCCCCAAAATCAAAAGAAAAAAAAAATTGTGCATAAAGAAAATGTTTGATGATTAAGAATTTTTTTGCATTAAAATTAAACACCTTCCTCCCAGTTCCAACTACTATAAAGTGATAAAAATTATGCTTTATTTAAATGGTAAAGCATTTATACATCATGGTAGCATTTGTTGTACTGCCAATAAAATAATTTAATTTAATTCAATTTAATTTAATATTACAGCATTTTTACTATAAAACATACCAAGTATTATAGTAAAATGCTGGAAATATTATTTATTGTTCTCATTATTTTTACTGTAATACATTGGGTGTGGGAGTAACAAATCTTAAAATGTAATCTTCATTTTCTTTTTACAAAAAAATATTTTTTCTTCTGATTTCAGTAGTGGCCTGGGCATATAACAAAATTCACCCTTTTGTGAGCAGAAACACACAAAAAAAGGGCTAAACACAGGAAACTTATCCATCTTTCAGAAGGAAGTCATGCCATGGATTAGAAAGAGAAAGTTGGAAAAAGACACTGAGAAAGAGAGAATAAGGGAAATACATAAAGAGATCAGGATGGAGAGGAAGATTTACTTCAGAAATAGAGATCTGCTCCAGCAAGAATTAATCAATCAAGAGGAGGTCATTTTTGAACACAGGAAGGAAAAGAGGGATATTTAGCAGCAATCGTCTCTAAAGCGTCAGAATCTAAATTGCAGAAGGATTTTCCCACACTACAGATGCACAATGCACTCTTCTCTCCCAAATCTAAACGCTGAAACCCTCCCCAAGAAATCCATAAATATTTCATCTTTTATCTCATCAACCTTGTTGAACTCCATGCCGCCACGTTTGCCGTGCTGTGACCAGTGCAATTAAGGAAACCATAAATGGATGGACAAATGCATACATTAATGTTCAAAAATGATGGATGCTTTGCATGACAATGTAAATGAAACATTCTTTAACCTATGAGTGAACTTAATTAAATGAACTTGGACACTTTCATTCATGTGGGTATAGATTCCCTTAAATTGCTGGAAAATTAGGAGAGGTGCATGTCCCTGTGCTTGGCTCGTGACATACATTCAGGACTCAAGTGAAGCTCTATATAATGGATATGCTTTTGCTCTATGAGTAATTACCTCTTCCAAGTCCAAACTCATTTATTTTTAAAATCAAATAGCACCGAGAGGTTGGAACCTGCACACTTGGTCTGTTTTGCACCGATTGCCTGTGCATTTGGATTGCATGGCATCACCTTCCCTTGTGCTGTCATTTGCACTACTGGCAATAATGGCACGTGAACACCAGGTGTGACTGGGGTCTTTGCTGTCTTGATGTGAAAAAGTAACATTTTGCCATCATTTACACTCCCTAATGTCATTCTGATCCCATATTATTGTCTTTTCTTTAGTGAAACACAAAGACTAGCTTAAACGTAAAGTTCTTATTTTCCATACAATAGAAGTGCATGATGGTGTTTACTGCCAACCCCCACCCAAAACAAAAAAACGTTGTGTATCATAAAAGCGGTCCATATGAGGTCACAAATCTCCTTTGCATTTGCGTTGAATAAAAAAAATGGCACATTTTTTTTCTGCTAGGTCTTGACATGAACAACTCTGACAGTTCACCCAAAAATGAAAATTCTGCGATCATTTAATCACCCTCATGAAGTCTTTATAAGCTTTTCTGGATCTTTTAAGTTTTAGTTACCTGGATTGACCAAAGTCTAATGGTTTTAGAATGACATGAGTAAATGAGACTAAATGATGACAACATTTTCATTTCTGGGTGAACAACCACTTTACGTTTTGAGAGCAAGGGAGATATGAAGATTATAAGTGAAAAATTATTTATATTTCAGACGTTCTGTCACACAAATCATACAACTTCAGAAGACTTGCACAAATTGCATGAACAATAATTATGATACGTATATGCTGCTTATTTGTCTTTATGGAGCTTGGAAGTTTACTCAGCATCCACTTCTGTTGTATTAAAAAACACAAACTCCAACATTCTGCCTAATATCTCCTTTTGAAAGAAAGTAAATGATGACAAAATTGCCATTTTTGGCTGAACTACTTCATATACTCTCTGCATAGACGCTGTTTAATCTCTTGAGTGCTATACAAAAAACTAGCCAGCCTTCCATTTTAGTACCTTCATTACTGACTTGTTGCTTTCCCGCAGAGATCCTGATACATCAGTAGATGAAATCAGCCATACCTAGTGAAATGAAAGTGAAGATGAGTGGATGATGTTTGTTTGGTGGTGGTGAATTTGGCAGAGGGACAGAGAGGTAAGGAGGACACGGAGGGGTCCAGACGGATGTGTGAGTGAGTGAAGTACAGCAGTGGCAGGATCGGTGATGGTATGCAGCTTTACTTGCTCTTGACCGCAGCAGCCTTTTCGCCCTTGTTATTGTCCCCCTTTTCACTCTTGCTATCGCTCTTCTTCTCCTTTTCCTTCTCTTTCTCCTTTTCCTTTTCCTTTTCTTTCACTTTCTCCTTCTCATTCTCTTTCTGTTCCTTTGGGCTCTTCTTTTCTTCCTTTTCCTTCTTCTCATCTACTTTTTCCTTTTCCTTCTCATCCTCCTGTTCTTCCTCCTCCTCTTCCTCCTCACCTCCTTCTTCCTGTTCTTCTCCTTCCTCTGCCTCCTCTCCTTCCTCTCCTCCCTCCTCTTCCTCTCCTTCTTCTTCTTCTTCCTTCTCCTCCTCCTCCTCTTCTTGCTCTTCCTCTTCCTCTGTCTCAGGTTTGGCTTCGACCTTTCTGTAAGCGCTTAGGGCATAAGTGCGGCTCGATGGATAAGAGTAGGCAGACTGCAGCATGGCTCCGCCCACAGAGCTCAGACGGCATTCCTCACCTTCCAGCAACTTCCTGTTGGGAATGGCCATATATGGATAAATATGGAACACTGATAAATGACACTAAAAAATGATTACATCAAATGCGAATAGTTCTGAGTCTGACCGGTAGGCTGCGATCTCAATGTCCAGTGCCATCTTGACATTCAGCAGGTCCTGGTATTCACGCAGGTGGCGGGACATCTCACCTTTTGTGCTCCTCAGAGCAGATTCCAGCTGCTGAATAGTGTCCTACAGTGCAAACAAGACATTTATGTCTCCAAAAACATATTTCCGATAGGAAATCTTATGCATTTGAAAATGTCTTTTATTACAGTGGGGTCCAAAACTTTGAGAGCACATTGTAAAGCTATTTTATTTGAACTTTTTAGAATTTTAAAGTCACTAATCACACAATCACTAATCACTCAGGACACTCTGTAGTTCTTATGCTGTTAGACCTTAGTGCAGCATTCGACACAATCTTTTTTCACGTCTTGAGGTGGTTGGCATTCAAGGCTTTGCTCTCAATTGGTTTAGATCATTCCTATCAAATAGGAGTTTTTCTGTCAACATTGGTCAGACTTTTTCATCCTCTGTACCACTGACATGCGGGGTCCCTCAAGGGTCTATTCTCGGCCCTATTTTCTTCTCATTATATATTTTACCTTTAGGGTCAATCTTTCGTAAACATGGAATTGCTTTCCATTTTTATGCTGATGACACACAAATGTATATGCCATTTAAGAATAATGATGGAAATGCCCTTAATTCTCTTATGAAATGTTTAATTGAGGTTAAGACCTGGTTGTCGTCAAATTTTTTTAATTTTAATGAGAGTAAAACAGAGCTCGTCTGGTTTGGGGATCCTGCACTTCCTGAACTGTTAAATTTAGGTGAGCTGACCACTTATTGTAAACCTGTTGTCAAAAACCTAGGGGTTTTGTTTGATAATGATCTGAAATTTGATAAACAGATTAACTCAGTAGTTAAATCAAGTTTCTTTCACTTACGACTGTTGGCAAAGGTTTCTTTCTTTTAGTGATCTTGAGAAGGCGATACATGCGTTTATCATGGTGAGACTTGATTATTGTAATTCTTTGTACGTGGGTGTCTGCCAATCTGCTTTAAACAGATTACAATTATTTCAGAATGCGGCTGCGAGGCTCTTGACAGGGACTCGTAAGCGGGAGCATAAATCTCCTATTCTGTTTTCAATGGGCTGGTTGCCAGTCAAGTTTAGGATTGCTTTTAAATTATTAGTTTTTGTTTATAAGTCACTAAATGGGTTGGCACCATCTTATTGGTCGGATCTTTTACAGGTGTATAAGCCCTTTAGGTCTTTAAAAGGTTTTAATTGTACCGAAGACTAGGTATAAGCGAAGGGGCGATCGGGCCTTTGCAGTTGCCGCTCCAAAGCGTTGGAATAGTATCGTGTCCATGTATCGCCTAAGGTCTCACCTTCTTTCCTTAGCGTTTGAGCCAGCAGAGTGTTGAGGTATTGTTTATGTTATGTTTTAGCGGTCTTGTTTGTGTGTTATGGTGTGTAAATGTGTTTTTAAACTGTGTTGATTTTGTACAGCACGTTGGTCAACGCTTTGTTGTATTAAAATATGCTATATAAATAAACTAACTAACTAAATAACTAACTAACTAACTAACTAACTAACAAGCAAATTTTGTGACGCTGCTCATGTACAGTCAGATGTTCTTTCAATGCTCTTTGGATCACTCTCAAACCACGCAGGATCACATGATCAGCAGGTTATATTTATATTCATAAATTAATATTTTTTCATTCTTATCACAAAATGCAGATGTGGTTCACAGGGTTATTATCGTTAACTAAATCTAAAGCTAAAACCATAAAAAAAGCATTTTCATTACCTGAAATAAAATAAACATTAACTGAAATACAATAAATTATAAAAAAATTAATATTTTATTTGGTGCCAAAGCAACTTTTTTTTGTTAAATGTAAGTGCTACAATAACTAAAGCTAAATAAACTAAAGCTAAAACCTAAAATGTAATATATAAAAAAACTATATAGAAAAAACAAAAACCAATAAAAGAGACAAAAGCACACTACTGTCAGACTGTTCCATGTTTTGTGTGTGTCCTGCTCCCCATGTGCCTTCCCATGCCCTTATTTGGTTAGTTTCCTGTTCCTGTCCTGATTAGTTTTTCATTTGTCCGAGGTGTTTCCCTTGGTTTTATTGTGTGTGTGTGCGCGTGCGTCCGTCCAGTCCCAAGTTCTCTGTCCGCTGTTGTACGTCTTCGTGGAACGTCTTCCTGTGTTCGTCTCCCTTGGTTCCTTGGTGGTTCATGCAAATAAAGTCCTGTCAACATATTCTCCAGCATCCCCTCGTGTGTGTGTGTGCAACGTGACAACTACAAAATTACTAAAACTTGAATTAAAATGAAAACAGAATATATAAAAATCTAATTCAAAATATTAACCAATACTACAATAATATATCAATATGCTAAATAATATTTGTAATTAAATTAGAAAAATGCAAAATATAATTTCTGAAGGATCATGTGACACTAATGTAATGTCTGCTGAAAATTCAGCTTTAATATAAATGACATTTTTAAATACATTAAAACAGAAAAATAATAGAATTTAATTAAATTTTTTTTAATTAAATTAGAAAAATTCAAAATGGGAGCAAATTTACTAGTGGCCTCAGATTTGTGGCCTCTACTGTACGTATCATTAAAATGCACTCACCTGTAGCTCGCCGATCTCGTTGTTGTGGCGGTCCTCCATCTCCGCTAGCTGTCTCTCTAAGGCCTCATTATGGGCTCTCAAGGCCTCGATCTCCAGCGTGCGGCCCTGCAGCTGTCGGCGGTACTCAAACAGCTCATCCTTGGTCTGCTTCAGAGCGTCGTTGTTGCGCGCTGCTGCCTCTGTCACAGTGGTGAACTTGGAGTGGTACCAATCCTCTGCCTGCTGTTGGTTCCGGGCAGAGAGAGACTCGTACTGAGCACGAATGTCCTTCAGGGCCACAGCAAGGTCAGGCTTACTGACGTCCATCTCAACAGACACCTGAGCATGAAAAACAGTCAACAAACGAATTGTTAATAAATTTCATATAATAGATATAATGTTAGATTTAATATAAATCTAACATTAAAATATAAATCTAATGCTAATAGTCTAATAACACTAATATACAGCCTGATCTTAAAAAAAATATTGATAGGTTGTTGACAGCTAAAATAGGATTTACTACTACCATTCAAAATTTTGAGATCACTAAGAATTTTTCAATATTTAATTTATACTTTACTTAATACTTTTGCAAAGGACATTTATAATGTTGCAAAAGATTTCTATTTCAAATAAATACTGTTCTTCAAAGAATACTTGAAAATGTATCACAGTTTCCACAAAAATATTAAGCTACACAACTGCCTTCAACATTGATAATAATAAGAAATGTTTCTTGAGCAGCAAATCAGCATATTAGAATGATTTCTGAAGGATCACGTGACACTGAAGTCTGGAGTAATGATGCTGAAAATTCAGCTTTATCACATGAATAAATTACATTTTACAATATATTCGAATAGAAAACAGTACTCCTATACTTTTCAATGGCGGTGAATGCAATAAATAGTCTTTAGTTTGTAAAATTGACTAGTATTGATCTGGTGAGGAAATTGCAATTTAGTTGCTGATCCATTATTGATTTCTAATGAATAATTAATTACCTTAACAACTCGTTTACATTTGAGCTAAAGGGAAAGTAAATTATAGCTATTCATATAGTTGCTTTTGCATATATTTATTGGCATAAATATGAGACATTCTGTACATATATAGAAAGTTGCTTAAATGTGTCAGTGATCATTTGAATATACTGATAAATAAACAGCTTTCCAGTGAATATAATCAATAAACCAATGTCCATTAGGTAGTGAAGTTGCATTGGCAGTGAAAAAGCAGTAGAGCTGATATATGCTGTCCTTATGTTGGCCATGGCACATTTAATCAGCCTTTGAGTGTAATGTGTGGTAATGAAGTTTTGAGCCCTTGGGGCTGTGGGATGGAGTGCAGACTCAGGGGTTTTAATGCACAATGAAAGATGAAGCTGCTTGAATGCTTTCACGGGATGCAACAGCAATTCATCAACCACACGCAGAGAACAGCAATCCATGCATGATGAGCATCAGCTTACATCAGTTACATTCTAATTCTCTAGCTTGAGTTTAATTTCAGATAAAACACGGAAGGGAAGTTTATTACTTTTATCCAAGATACTTTTAAATGAAACTCAGCTGGAAATGTTATCTTCTGTAGTGTAGAAATACTCTCAGAAGTAGCTGAGGGAGTCTAAAGTGAAGCAGTCTCTCTCAAGGACGCTGCGCCGCGGGGTTCTGCTGCACTCTGCAGCCACACCTAAAATCCTGCGCTACTGCATCAATATCTGCCATTGGCAAGAGGTAAGGAAGTTTAAACCTTCCCATCACCAACAACCTTCTTTTAACTCTTAATACATTTCTCCCTCTCTAAGTGCTTGTCCTTGTCTTGGTCTGATTAAATATACTTTTCTAGATGTTAAAGTTGCATGAGAGAAGGGACTGGCACTATAAATGCACATTTTGATGGAGGTCCTGGTGCAGTGCAGGGTCAGATTCTCAATGTCGGAGCTGCAGTGCTGTAAATTCTCCCAGACACACACACCGCCCTCAATGACACTGCACAGTCATGCTACGCATGCCCACACTATGAGTTATTAATAAACATAGTATTTCATTGCATTTCTAAATACAAGGTTTTTATATGCTTTTCATAATCACATCTTTTCAAATATGTTTTATCATACATCGTAAAAAGGTGTTAGCTTATAAAGATATTTCTACCTGATATGACCTTTAAATAACTTTAACTGATGTAAACCAATGTAGTCAGGTTGATTCACTCATATGCAACATAAAAATATAATATAAATATGAATATAATAATTTAAATATAAACATTATAATATTTAAAATAATAATCATGTTTAAATAAAAGGACATTTTTGTTTCCTGACAAAACATTTTACAATATATATCATGTAGCAATGACTAAACCATCTAAAACATGAAATATTTGTCTTAACCACAACTTGTTTGATTTTACAGGAAGTTAAAAATTGTATTCCCATAGATCTGCATCTTTATGCCACTGCATAAATCACAATGTCATGAATGGCACTGCACAACTGTAATATGAGATATTAATGACAAATAATGACAAATGGTACAAATAACTTTTGCAGTTAAAGCATATTGTATAAAAATTGACAAAATAATTTTTTATGCTGCATATTATGTAGTGATTTAAATTACACCTACAGCATATGCAACATTTGGCTTTCTATGATTTTCATAATTTAATACATTTTAATATATTTTCTTATCAAATAAGATTTACACTGTAAATCGAACATGTTCTTATATAAAACATATTTTATAATAATTGAACTTTTTTTTTTAACATTGTATATTATGTAGATTACAATATAGTATGTGCATAATTTGTCTTAACTTAAAAACAACTCAGACCAGGCTGGTCTGCAACTGGTCTAGCTTGTCTCTCAGTGTTGCCAGTCTTAGCTGGTTTCAAATGGTCTCCCAGACTAGTAAAACAGGTTTTAACTGGCATCCCAGCCTGACCAGTGGCTTTCTATGATTTTCATAATTTTATTTCTAATAAAATAAGAAATACATTTAAAAATACATTTTTTAATACATTTTAATATCTTTTCTTATCAAATAAGATCTACACTGTAAATTGAACGTTCTTATATAAAACATATTTTATAATAATTGAACTTTTTTTTTAACATTGTATATTATGTAGATTACAATATAGTATGTGCATAATTTGTCTTAACTTAAAAACAACTCAGACCAGGCTGGTCTGCAACTGGTCTAGCTTGTCTCTCAGTGTTGCCAGTCTTAGCTGGTTTCAAATGGTCTCCCAGACTAGTAAAACAGGTTTTAACTGGCATCCCAGCCTGACCAGCTGAAAAGTGCCCAAATCCCCTCTAAAACCATTCACCAGACTGGTCTAGTTAGATCTTTTTTTTTCTTTTTTAATGTTTACATACCTTTTAGTTTTTCATACCTGGGTGGCCTGAAGCGACGCCTGTAACTCCTGCAGCTCCTCCTCGTGCACTTTCCTGAGGAACGCGATCTCATCCAGCAGGGACTCAACTTTCTTCTCGAGCTCCAGGCGGGACAGGGTAGCGTCGTCCACGTCCTTGCGGTATCCCTTCAGGCTGTTCTCGGCCTCCTCCCGCAGTCGGGTCTCCTCGTCCAGCTTCTCCTTGACGCGCTCCAAAGCCTCGTTCATCTGCATGCAGTCCAGGTGCATCTGGCTCTTCTCGTGCGTCAGCTCCTCGACGCGCGCGCGCAGCTCGCGGATCTCCTGCTCGTAGAGATCGTGCAGACGCGACGGCTCGCTGTGACGCTGGCGCAGCAGCGCGACCTCCGCCTCCAGGACTTTGTTGTGCTGCTCGAGGTTGTGCACCTTCTCGATGAACGTCACGAAGCGGTCGTTTAGGCCCTGCAGCTGCTCCTTCTCGTTGGTGCGGATGATCTTCAGCTCGTTGGTGATGGCGGTGGTCTGCGTCAGGTCCACGGTGTCCGGCATGGGCTGGAAGCCGCCGCCGCGGCCGGATGCGAGTTTGGTCCGGTAACTTGAGGAGGTAACTCGTGCGCGCATCTCGCGGATCTCCTGCTCGTAGAGGTCGTGCAGGCGCGACGGCTCGTTGTGGCGCTGGCGCAGCAGCGCGACCTCCGCCTCCAGAACTTTGTTGTGCTGCTCGAGGTTGTGCACCTTCTCGATGAACGTCACGAAGCGGTCGTTCAGGCCCTGCAGCTGCTCCTTCTCGTTGGTGCGGATGATCTTCAGCTCGTTGGTGATGGCGGTGGTCTGCGTCAGGTCCACGGTGTCCGGCATGGGCTGGAAGCCGCCGCCGCGGCCGGATGCGAGTTTGGTCCGGTAACTTGAGGAGGTAATCATGGGGGATGGAGAGCCGTAGGTGCGGTGCTGCTGCTGGGGTCCGGAGCGGTAACTCACCGTCACCCGGGACGGGCTGCTGCCCACGGGGACGCGCCGTGGCGCATCTCCAAAAATCTTCCTGTATGAGCTGCTCGTGTACATGTCGCCGGAATAACTCATGCTGAAATGGTCGAGATCACAGACCGAGTGAGTGAAGTGTGAGGATGTGGGAAGACAGAGAAAGAGAGAGAGAGAGTTCCAGTCGGGATGGCACACCGGCATCTTTTATAGGCTGAGACCGCGAGCATCATCTGACGCAGGGGCGGTGGTAGAGGGGGAAACCTGCAATCCTGAGCAAAAAGACAGAGTCCCAGGAGAGAGCTCAGTCATTCACTGCCTTTGCTTTCGTGGCCACTCATCCTTTTTCATGCGATGGAGATGTATATTGTCATCGTGCACAGAATAAAAGTGAGGATAAATAAAGGACAAAAGAAGTACAAATGAAAAGCTACATTTGGGGGACCTTTGGAGCATCGCTGGCCGCCCTTTCAAAGGCCAAAATGGAGCCTAAAAGTGCCTGAGCTGTAAGTGGTTCATAAACTAGTTTTGAGGAACTTGAAGTCCCCACAATAGGGAATATGAGGCATCTATTTCCAGAAGATTCTGGGGAGCCAAAATATTCCATCGAGTATCTTTTGCAGTGCAGCTTATTATTGATCATAATAAGGATCTTTATTATATTCATTATCATGAATATAGAGATTGTTAATCTCAGATATAAAGACAGACAGACAGACAGACAGACAGATAGATAGATAGATAGATAGATAAAAATAAATAATATAGATAAAATGGAAAAAGTAAGGCTGCAGAAAAATCAAGCATAAATGTGACGGAATCAAACTGATTTTGTGAGTGTATGGCATGCTACTTCATCGGCTGATGTGTGTGAGCAGAGGTGCTGCATGTTCACACAGAGGGAGTGTCTGACTCTGTGTGTGTTGTAATGCGGGTGGCAGCCTGTGCCTCTGCAGTGTCTGAATACTGAATGAGACAGAGGTCTCACCCTGATGACCCTCCTTGATGCAGAATCCTTTGCAGACTCAAAATCAGCTGACATTCTGCATTCTTCTCAAACATACAGTGCATCTAAAAAAAAAAAAAAAAAGGTTACCGAAGACATGTTATGGTGCATGTCACAAAATGCATATGAGCGCTGTAAAAGTCGGTGTTCTTCATGAAGCTGCATCCCATCGCACTTTTTCCTGATGAGTCATCAGTATTGGCTGTCGGGGAGCGGTGTGGGGGGTGTTCTGAGTGCAGGACTGTCGCACCACACAGATTTGGGATGAGGCCAAGGGCAGGAGCCACGCCTCAGGACGGGCTTTAGCATTATCACACAGCAACCCCTGGAGACGTGCTGCAGGCCGATGTTTCACTCCACTAGTAGAGAGAGAAAGAAAGAGACTCAATTTGAGGTTGACAGGCTCTAGACCACTGCAGTGAAATCAGCCCAACATGGAATGTACAATGAACCATTAAAGTTTTACAATTTGTGACAATATTTGAATGGAAATTAAGCACAAATTCTTAATTTTGCTTATTCTTAATATAAAATTTGTGTTACTGTAATGCAAAAAAATGTTGATAAAGATCAATAGATGGATAAATAGATATAGATAAAATAAAAAAGATATTCTTTTAATACATTAAAATATTCTTATTATTTATATATAATATATATACAAATAAATATATAAAATAT
>NW_015554072.1:753936-754218 GCF_001515605.1 Sinocyclocheilus anshuiensis
TAAAATATATATTTTAATTAATTATATATATATAATATATATATATATATATATATATATTGCAATATTGTAAACGTCATATATTACCAATCATGCCAATAAAGCTTATAAGATAGAGAAACTGATAGACAGACAGAGATGGATAGATAAATATAAAGAAAGAGTAAAGATATAAAATCAAAAGTAAAACATTTTTTTTTAATAATTTTAGATGATTGATAGATAGATAGATGGATAGATAGATAGATAGATAGATAGATAGATAGATAGAATTTATAAATA
>NW_015554072.1:754637-810806 GCF_001515605.1 Sinocyclocheilus anshuiensis
TAAAATATATATTTTAATTAATTATATATATATAATATATATATATATATATATATATATTGCAATATTGTAAACGTCATATATTACCAATCATGCCAATAAAGCTTATAAGATAGAGAAACTGATAGACAGACAGAGATGGATAGATAAATATAAAGAAAGAGTAAAGATATAAAATCAAAAGTAAAACATTTTTTTTTAATAATTTTAGATGATTGATAGATAGATAGATGGATAGATAGATAGATAGATAGATAGATAGATAGATAGAATTTATAAATAGATAAAAAAACAAAAGAAAGGAAAAATAAAGTATATTTTTAGTACCATTAAGATTTTTTTGTGACATTATTTAAATGGAAATTAAGCACAAGTTATTAATATAGATTTACAAAACTAACTAACTAACGCAAAAATAATTGAAATGATGTTGCCAAAAATGATGCTTACAGACGGACGAATGGACGGACAGATAGATTTTGTACCAACAACCAAACTGTCAGTATTTATATAAATCATCCACTAGAGGGCGGTATATACTCATGAAATCAGACTCTGCTCTACTGATCTGCTCTACAGCTAGAATGTGGCCTTCTTTGCTCATTTCATTATTCTGCAAATGTCAACAATACATATCTTATTCTATTTATAATATTGTGGCATTATGATGCAATATATTGTTACAGGAGATTATTTACTTTGTTACAGCGAATTTATGTCACATCCCCATAAATGGAATGGAATATGTATGTATGTCTAGAACTGCCTGTTGTTTAGTATCTATTATGTGAAACCCCATCCCACTATGTATAAGCACAGAGACAAACATAACTCACCCCAAAACGTTTTAGCTGGTTAAAGAGTCAACTACACCACTAATGTGTTCACAGAAGCCTCTCTCTCTTCACACACACACACACACACACACACACACACAGACACACACACACACACACACACACACACACACACACACTTGCGCACATGACCATCACTCTCAAGCCCTCCTTACTGTGTTGAGACTAAAATAGAGACTTTGTGTTCAGCGAGGGAATTCCTTATGAAAATCCTCTTAAAGTTTAAAACAGAGGACAAATGCAAACACCCTTTATAAATAGACTATTGCAGAACAAGCTTTGAAGAAAATCAAGAAAGTGATTGCAGTCTAACACTATATATACTGTATATATACACACACAGAAGCACCAATTCTTGAAACTGAAAGTTAAGCACTATCTATAATTATTTTATTACAAATAGATAGATAGATAGATAGATAGATAGATGGATAGATAGATGATAGATAGATGATAGATAGATAGATAGATAGATGTATATAGATAGATAGATAGATGATAGATAGATAGAAAGATAGATAGATAGATAGATAGATAGATAGATAGATAGATAGATAGATAGATAGATAGATAGATAGATAGATAGATAGATAGATAGATAAGATGATGGCTAGATAGATAGATAGATAGATAGATAGATAGATAGAACTTTCAATGATGTAATTCCAAAAACGATATTTTATAAAAAAAAAATAAAAATAAAAAAGTTATATAACTACTTACATGTAACTGCGTTACACAGTTTAATTACAAAATAAATGTAACTGTAATCCATTACAGTTACTGAGAAAAAAACGTAATGTAATTAAATTACAGCTTCTTATGAAAATGTTAACAATTACAAAGGGGGTTATATCTGAATATTTCTTGTATTAATATTTACTATTTCTTGCTATGATTTGAAATATGTAATTAATCTCAGAACAATCATAAAAGTAAAATGAGGTGCTAAAGTCTGATTTTGTGGTGGCTGTGCTTTAAATTATTATCTTAATTCAAGTGATGAAGGATTTTGAAAGTCTGACAGTAATCATTGTTGAGCACATGCTGTAAGGTTAACCCTGCATGGCGTAAATGTTTGAAAATGATCAACAGTTGAAAACATTCATTAGAAATTTAGAAAAGTAATCAAAAAGTAATCAAAAGTAATCAGTTACATTACTTTCAAAAAGTAATCAAATGTAATCAGTTACATTACTTTAAATTAATTGAAATAGTTACACTACTTATTACATTTTAAATAAGGTGATTTGTAATCTGTAACCTATTCGATTTCCAAAGTAACCTTCCGAACGCTTGTTATATACATACAGCTATAATAATTACACATTATGGTATTATTTGTTGCACTGGCTTTAATTTGTGCTGATTTAAACAAAAAATAAAATAAAAAATAAAAAATATTACTTGTTTATAATACCTGTTCTATTACAATTTAATAAGATTTGTCATTAAGAATTATTGGAATTATTAGAAAAAAAAAAAAAAAAGCAACTCAAACTTAAAGTGTAATGGTATTTTAGGCAGGATTTGTTGCCTAAACATAAAGAAAATAATGTCAAATAATGCATTTTCACTATTCCTGAATTACACTAAATACAATTGTATTTTGGATGAAATATGACCTGTTTTCATGGGTTCCACACATATAAGTAGCCTATAGATGATTGCTCAGATGTGTCAGTGTGCTTCAAAGGCAATAAGACTCATGTAGTCAGTGTGGTGTGCGGCGGAGGGTGGATCTCTCTTTTGTTGCCAGTCCTCTCGCTCCCCCTCAGTTCTGCTCCCGTGAGATCACAGCCCACATCCAGCCTCTCTGCTCTCCATCTGTTAGCTCACAGCCCTGTGGTAGCTTCACCATGTTGTTTCCTGTATGACTGTGGAGGAAGGAGGCGCTCTGCCC
Source organism: Sinocyclocheilus anshuiensis (assembly GCF_001515605.1). Classification (NCBI taxonomy): domain Eukaryota; kingdom Metazoa; phylum Chordata; class Actinopteri; order Cypriniformes; family Cyprinidae; genus Sinocyclocheilus; species Sinocyclocheilus anshuiensis. The sequence goes on from NW_015554072.1 coordinate 757,398, forward strand.
ACTCACACTGACCGGACAATAGTTCACCATCATCTGTCACTCGGTTTGATTGTGATGCTGAGAGTGTTGCTCGTCTCATTGAACATGAATCCTCAGGTGGTGTGAGATCACACATATATATAGAGGACGGGATGTCGCACCTGAGCACATTCATGCTCAGTCATGAACTACTGATGAATATTACTTTCATTTTACAGCACTGATTAAAATATAATAGGCTTTATAAAAGGACGACATATGCAATAATATGAATTATTAATTTTTTAAAAATGTGTCTGGTGTCTGTATACACACACACACACGCACGCATGCACACACACACACACACACACACATGTATAAAACTTTACAAGGTTCAGTTTGTAAGCATTTTTACAGCATTTATAAATCTAGTGTTACGTTATAAATATTCTATAGTAAAAAAATAAAGACATTTACAAAAGATTTCTATTTCAAATAAATGCTGTTCTTTTGAACTTCCTATTCATCCATGAATTAAAAAAAAATGTTTCCACTGTTTCCACAAAAATAAAATTGTTTTTGACATTGATAATAATAGGAAATATTATATAAACACCAAATCACCATATTAAAATAATTTCCGAAGGGTCATGTGACACTGAAGACTGGATTTATAATGCTGTAAATTTAGCTTTGCATCACTGGAATAAATTACATTTGAATATATATACACTGAACAAAATTATAAACGCAACACTTTTGTTTTTGTCCCCATTTTTCATGAGCTGAACTCAAAGATCTAAGACTTTTTCTATGTACACAAAAGGCCTATTTCTCTCAAATATTGTTCACAAATCTGTCTAAATCTGTGTTAGTGAGAACTTCTCCTTTGCCGAGATAATCCATCCACCTCACAGGTGTGGCATATCAAGATGCTGATTAGACAGCATGATTATTGCACAGGTGTGCCTTAGGCTGGCCACAATAAAAGGTTACTCTAAAATGTGCAGTTTTATAACCAGGCCTACTGATCTGAGAAACAGCGGGGGTTGATTCCCTCATATTCCGGTGTGTGTTTTAGGGTGCTGGTGGGAGCATGTGTTAATCAGGGCAGAGATGAATGCTGCTGTATATATGGAGAAGTGAAGGTTGCTGCAGCTGGCTGCTAGATAAGCTGCCGGATTTGTCTAATCTGACAGCTGAGGGTGGAGAGAGGGGTCAAACAGACTCTAACACACACACACACACACACGCACGCACGCACGCACACACGCACACAAGCACAAACAAACACACACTCAAACCCACCCACAGACAGCAGAACTAATGCTCAGTTCCTGTCAAAACTATTGACACAAATTGCTGCTAATCCTCTGAACTATACCTTTGCACTCTAGTCTCTCTACTCGAGACTACAGTAATGCACTTCAAAAAAATATTTCTAATCAATATCTTTGACTTGTTTTCCAGTAAACCATCCACAAAACAAGATCAACCCAGAAAGCAAACACTACTGTCTTAAATTAACATTGAATCAATTAGCAAATATTTTATTCAAAGCATCTAGTCTTGTGTCATGTTTAAGGTATAAGGTATATATAGACTATAGACTAAATATAGAAATATATAGAAAAAAATGTAAATGTAAAAATCAAAATACGCTTTTATACACTATATACTCAACAAACATTCTCTCAAAATGAGTTTTACCTCGTGCAGTTTCACTTCTCAGGCAAGTTTATCTTGCTTTAAATATATATAGGTATTCCAGATACATAATTTTACTGGAAAACAATGTTTATTAATAATACTCTTCTTCAATTACAAAATAATGAAAAAATATTTTTCAAAGAAGATTATTGGAATATGTTTTACAAGAAACATTTCATTTAATATGTTACTTGCGGAGTCTTTGTAATTATTTGTGAAATGTACTAGCAATTTCTGAGTGGAAATTGTTTCTACACCAATTTTGTTTTTGGACATTCAACACTGTGACTGAACGAACAGCAAATCAGAATCAATCAGAGAAAAAAAAATTTTTTTTTTCAGAAACCTTCTTCCTCCGCAGACACTATTTTGTAATAATACACCCTTAAACATAAAGGTCCTATAAGGGGGTTTTCACAGCGATGCAATAGAACAACCATTTTTGATTCCTTTTTTTTTCTAGTGTGAAGAACGTTTAAAAAATCTAAAGATTTTTCCACTATTAAGCAATTCCACTATAAAGCAACTTCCACGGAAGTTATAAGATTTTTCTTGGAACCATATAGATGCCAATAAAGAACCTTGAATTTGAAGAGTGTACTTCTATTCTTTGCTTAGAAAACACTAAGTATTCTTAGAGAGGGGAGGGAAACGGATCCTTTATGGTGACCTTAAAGCATTACAGCTTTGCAGTCATAATCCAACTAGGCTGTCCAAACCCTGATAGCACTCATCTCTCTTCTTCTTAGTCTGGTCTATCGCTTCCGCTTTTGTACTCTCTAAAAACGACACCTACCCTTCCCCCTTCATGCTTCCATCCTCCATTCTGCTCTCTGATCTACACTCTTAAAAATAAAGGTGCTTCAAAAGGTTCTTCAAGCGATGCCATAGAAGAACCATTTTTGGTTCCACAAAGAACCATTCAGTCAAAGGTTCTTTAAAGAACCATCTCTTTCTTACCTGTTTATAATCTGAAGAACCTTCTTTCACCACAAAGAACCTTTTGTGAAACAGAAAGGTTCTTCAGATGTTAAAGGTTCTTTATGGAACCATTTAGACAAAAAGGTTCTTCTATGGCATCGTGAAGCACCTTTATTTTTAAGAGTGTAGTTATTGAATGACAGCTGAGATATTATCTGCCTATATTCAGGGACTTGACCGCATATTAGAAGATCTGTGGGGCCAGAGAGCAAAACGGCCACATTCACATAACTGGCATGGTTATTATCAGTACAGTCTTAGTCCAATTGTCAAATCCTTAAGAGATCTTATGAAATCACAACTGTAGATTTGTGGCTTTTAGTTCATGCATTTTAGCTTTGATGTCATCGATATAATATTAGACTCTTTTGGTCCAAAAAGCATGTATATACATTTAAAATGTACAATATTTCTCTTTTGTGAAAGTGGGCTAAAATTATTGATGATGCATCTTGTATTCTACATTTTTTGTACATAAGAGATCTTATGAAATCACAATTGTAGATTTGTGGCTTTTAGTTCATGCATTTTAGCTTTGATGTCATCGATATATTAGACTCTTTTGGTCCAAAAAGCATGTATATACATTTAAAATGTACAATATTTCTCTTTTGTGAAAGTGGGCTAAAATTATTGATGATGCATCTTGTATTCTACATTTTTTGTACAATAAAATCTCTCTACTGACAACATCCCCGCCCCCTACATTATAATGACCACCTGCCACCAGCAACTAGCAAGTGCAAGAAATTCAGGATTTGTTGGTGCTTTGCATGATTTTTCCCTCCCGAGCAAGTCAAGAACAAACCCCGCCCAGCAGGCGATTTCATTGGTCAGCTCGGTCATGCAGTCACCTGTCAAGAGAAGGTCATACTTCAGATTCAGTTCAGAGTTCAGAAATACTATGGATGGATCTGATCACAGCAAACAGTGATGTTTTCTATCATGATGTGCTACCAATGTTTTTCTAAGGTTAAAGGGTTAGTTCACCCAAAAATGAAAATTGGGCTTTTACTCACCCCCGAGGCATCCTAGGTCTATATGACTTTCTTCTTTCAGATGAATCCAGTCAGAGTTATATTAAAAACTGTAAGACGTAGGGGTTAGTATTTGTTTCAGCATTGTGCAGGCATTCAGCACTGTGACTGACATGAACAATGAAATCTTTAGAAACGGCTATGGGTTTGTGCTTAACTTGTTGGGGGGGGATCATGCATGACACTGGTTACACTAACTTTGCAACCACTTGATGGTTGGGAAAGGAAAGAAAGGAAACGACAATTTCTTTTGTCCATGGAAGAAGCTGTCATGTTCTTGCCAGGCTGTAATATTACATAAATGCTACTGTTTCTGTAACCATAAGTTTTAAATTCTTATTTGCTGAAGCAATTTTTTTTGGATGGCCCTTAAAGAGACAGTCACCTAAAAAGGAAAAAATTGTCATCCTTTACTCAACTCCATGTTGTTCTTAATCTGTATGCATTTGTTTTTTTCTGTTAAACACAAAACAATTCAAGTCTTTTATCCATACAATGAAAGTCAATGGAGTCCAATATCTTTGTGTTCTGCAGAAGAAAGTAAGTCATACAAGTTTGGAATGATCAAGTTAAAGTAAATGACAGAATTTAAATTTTTGGGAGAACTATACTTTTAATAAAGGACTTAAAAGGCAAATAGTCAGTAAATTCTATCAAATGAGCGCACAGAATAAATGAACTCAGCTGAACAAAAATACCACTATTTTCTCCGGTAAAACTGCTTTATAGTTGAAACTGAAGGTGTAGTTATAACCAAACATATTGTTTCCTAATTGAAGAATATTGCAAGATGAACACTGTTTTTTTTCTGTTTATTACTTTAAAGTTGCTTTGAATCAGTCTTTATTGTAGAAAGTGCTATTTAAATGTGAACGCTATCTTTATCTATGACCGTTTTTGCCACTGAATCAATCAAAACCACAAAAACCACATTTTTTGAAGAACAGAAACAAATACGTTCTCTACATTTTCAGTTTTTTATTTTAAGTTCATTCCTTTTAACCACATTTAGCAGTCAACATCAAAGTAGCCCAATTCTTAAAAAGTAACAGCATAGAAATGTCCATTTCTGATTGGATGTAAAACAGACAAAAACCTCTTTCGTTTAGCTTACAAGAGGCAGTACACGTTCAAGGATGACTGTGTGTACGTGTATGTGCGTATGTGTTTATGTATATTTGGAAAGGTGTGAAACACCTGAGACGCAGTCACGATCAGTGGGAATGACTGGCGATGGGTTCCTTTTTAGCAGACCACGTTTGCAATCAGTTTCTGATATAACATCTATTGTTTCCATACATTTGTGTGTCTTAAGGCTTTAGCCGATTCGTACTCTACGTACAGTACATAACCCATATATACAAATCAAAAGTAGTACATCTACCCCCCGCGGTGACATCACTGACTGTGACAAGCACAGCGCCGGGACAAAAAGGGTTCGTGTTATAGCGGGAATTCACATCTGTGTGAGTGACAGCACCGTAGAGTCTTTCACGTAACATTCGTAAGTGCAACACGTTAGCTATGTCCCGCCACTGGTGTTCACAGAAGATGGCGTATGAGAGGACTAAAGCAGATTTGGAAAGTCAAGGGGAAAAAAAGGTCAAACTGCACAGAAAGTCAAGCCTACTTCGGTGGGAGTGGGTCGTGAGAAGCTTCAAGACACCAACAAGACACAATCTTGAGAAGGAAGTTCACTTTTTGTTTGCACTTTTTTAAACACTTGTAACAAAGAAAAACAAGACACAAAAGCATATCAATACAAAAGGGATACAGCCCTAAAACCCCCTGCCCCCACCACCTCCAAAGAGGAAAAAAAGAAAAATCAAACCCTTTCTCTCTGTCTGTAGACAGTGACGTCACAAACAAGCAAACATGTATATATTTATATACAGTACAAACCCCCCCCCTTCCCAAAATACACCGTGCTCTAATGCTCTCATGGCTACAATTCACATAAAATTTATACGTATTTTTTATTCATACATTTTTTGGGGATTTTATTTGAAATGTTCAAAACTACCCAACAGCAGCATTCCGTATGTTAAGAATGAACAATCCAGTTTGTTTTTGGTGCATCTGAAGTTCTAAAAAATGAAAAATTCTACAATTTAAGATCTTAGTTTGAGATGCAACAGTAGATTTCAGTACATTCAAACATACAGATCCTTCAACTAGGCTCTTAAAAAAACCCACCTTTCTCACTAGTGTTATAGAAAAATCAGGCACGATAATAACAGGCTACTCTGATTACCCACTTTCCACAAGCTCAGTGCCACCAACACGTTAACAAATACGTCCCAACCATATTTTTTTTTAATGCAGTTTATCATAAATTTTTATACTTTTTTTAGTCAACACGTTTTCATTTTTGTGCAGGAAAAAATATAGAATGAACGATTTTAGGATGTGTAAAATAGGATATATATTTATACATGTCTATATATAATCAACTACACATTGAAACTAACGATAAGGAGAACCGAAGCAACTAAGCCAATCACTACTTAAATATATTCTCATATATATTTATAGTCTATGTTTTAACATATAATGTGATCAAATATAAATACTTTATTCATATACGTACATATAGGGTAGATATCTCTCTTTTTCTGTCAACTATATACATATCATGACTACATTTAGCTGAAATGGTAAATAGCTGGGCAGCAGGAGTGAAACTGCAATGCAGTGCTGCAGCCATCGACGAACACACACACACACACACACAATGAGCCTGATGGCACAGGAGCAGAGGTCTGTCGCTCGTACAATAGGTAATCTGAAGCCTCAGACCTTTGTGTCGGCGTCTGCAGTCCATGCAATGACACAAACCTCTGCTCTACCATGGAATGTGCTTCTAGAATCGCCCATGGGGCTGAACAGTCGAGAGAAAAGAAAACAGACAAACATGAAGAAAATGCATCACACACACCAAAAACGCCACTGTCCTTAGAGAGAGAGGAAGAGATACCTGAGATCCAGATGTCACAAACCTTCCCACCCTGTTTCATAAACCCAACCCACAAAAACCCTTGAAGAATCTCATGCTGCAAACGCTTCAGTTGTTTCGCCCCACGGATGTAGTATTGTAAAATTCAAGGTGGCAGATAAAGGGCATTTAAAGTAAAAAAAAAGAAAAAAAAAAAAAAAGAATAGAAATGTTCTCTTGCTTGGGATGTCAGGAATCCACCTGTGAGTCCAGTTGAGGGGTGTATCGCTACCGCCCTGATGATTTCGCACAGCATGAGTATTATGAGTGCTTGCTGGGTAAAAAAAAAAGAAAAAGGAAACAACAACACGTCAGTATTCTCTGCCCACGCGGGAGTGTCGGGCGTGCGGGTATTAGACAGTGCAGGTAGATATTTTTTAAGACTAGCTAACACACTACGCCTGATACATCACTAAATTAGCTGCAGTCCCTTCGGAGAGACGTTTTAGAAAACGAAACGACATGACAGCACATCTTTTGACACGAAGTGATCTTTGCCCGTACGGTAGAAGTAGCCCTTTTGCTCTGATCTCGCAGCTTCCCAAATCCGTCCTCGGTTATTACGCAGGATGAGGCAAAACTGGCTTGGGACGAGTGTAAAAAGGCCACTCCTACAGACGTCGTCATCTAAGTGCAAAATATACCATGCTCCGGTAGGTTAGCTAACTGGTCAGGTGACCCAGCCCTGTGTCTGGACGGTACAGTTTTGATTGAAGGAACATAAAGGGCTGCGTAAGACAGCCTGGGTGCGATTGTCCCAGAGTTCGGGAGTGACTAGGCAGTGGGTGTGGTATGGTACACATTCTTCATCTGGCTGTGAGGTCTTTAAGGTTCTCTTGAGGGTCTTTCGGGAATGGGAATGTCTCAAATCGAGTGCCTCTCTCCAGGATGGTGGGATGGGAGTGAAGGCAAATGGATGGGAAGATCTGATTGGACGAAGGCGAGGGGATTGGTGAAGAAGGTCAGCCTTGAGAGGGCGGAGCCTTGGCTGGCCTTTTCTCCCAGTTAGTGCTGCATATATGAGGTCTGGTTGGTGGACGGCACATCCAAAGTCCAATACTTTCTTCGTGCTTCCTCCTCTGGATTCGTCAGAGCAAGAGAAAGACCGTTTGGGTCACAAAGGAGACAACACCGTTCAAGTATTAGAGGAGGACCTGGCCGAAGGTGATTGGAGGTACAGGTTGAAGTGATGGGAGATGAGTGGCTGAGGAACCCGGGGTGGTCTGTGCTCTTATAGACTGCAGCCCAGCACTGGGCTCTTCTCCTGAGGGTTGGCGAGGCGACGGAGACTGGCACTGGAATAGCCTTCATCGCTGCAGCTACTGCGCAAGCTTCCCTGCTCGTCCGAGTCACTTACGCTGCTGGTGGTCCATTCCAGATCTCCCAGCAGATAGTCTGTTCCTTCCACGTCAACATCCACATCTTCTGTAAAGCAAACACAAGGAAAAAAATTTTAGGGTTGTTTGGTGGATATTTCCTCTTTATCATTCCAATGTGTGTAGAGCATCAAAGTGAAAACTAAAAATGATGAAAACTGTGAAAAATTATGATTAATTGCGATTAGATATTTTAATTAACAGCCCTAATATGATGGTATATTGTGAAGGCAAAGTAAATCATGTTGGGGAAAAAATTATCTGCCAAACAACAACACACTGACAGCATCGATAATCATTGATAATGAAAGTAATTTACAGATTTCATTATCAATTGTAGTGACGTCGCTATATAATAGTGTAAAAATACCATTTACAAACATGAAAATTTTATTTTAACAATTTATATGATCATATTGTATTATACAAATGCATATATTATATTCTTAGGATTGTTTGGCAGATATTCCCTCTTTATCCTTCCTATGTCTGCAGTGCATCTCAAAACTGAAAAATTATGAAAAACTATAAAAAAAATTATGAGATTAATCAACAAATTTCATTATCAGTAAGCCGAGTCTATGCACCGTGCACAGGAAAGTGCTATCAGTGACATCACCATACTACAGCGGAAAAAACAAATTTATGTGGAAAACATTTACAAAGGTGTTGAAATCCTAGCAGAAGATTATTTGATGTTAACATTTTATAATATAATATATTTATATTATATTATTTCCACTTAAATATCAAACAATAATAAACTTATAATATATTATTTATGCTTGAATAATAAACATTAACCAGTTTTTTTATATAATTTAGTGATTTATTGGATGATTTAAAAAAAAATTAAAAATACAGAAAATGAAATTTTATTCAATTAATCAAGAAATGACCAATAGGTTGATCAATTATCACAATAATTGTTATGCAGCTCTAGACTAGATGTAAAGGTAAAAACAAGACATTTGCAAACCACCGAAACTACAAAGGTTTGACGGATGATGTTAACACAGATGTCTGAGTGTGTACAAACAAGACTGATCACGTTCTAATCAATGAAGCCATCAACAGTGTACACTAAAGAGTCAGCTTTGTTGATTATAAAGAGAGCAAGCTACTTTTGTTCTGATGTGTCATTCCGCTTGCCTGTCATCTATATTAACATCATCTGTCAAAATTTCCTGGATAATCCTTGTCTTTTGTTACATACGCATAGCACAGTCACCCAGCTTTATGTTGCATTTGTTTCTTTAATATAAAAAAATCTATTCACATGCACATAATTAAAAATTTTGTGGAAACGGCATGGTGCGAGCTGTAATTTCATTTAAAAATTTGTTTTCAGTCGATTGTTATTAAGGTTATAGCATTTTCATGTGCATTTTGAAGAGTGCTACGTTTAGTCAATCTGGCCCATTATCTCCATGGCAACATTCCAATTTAGGTGTTAAAGCATTCATCATGGTGTTGCATGCTACAGTCTGTCTACGTGCCATCTGTTTGTAGGACAGGCCACAGCATACACAAAATAAACTCCTCAAGACAATTACTTGTCTCAGTTCTGGGAAAAAGCATGCAGACTTACTGTATGATCATCAAACCTCCATTGTGTGTCTACAAGTGAACCTGAATCTTGTGTGTGACAGTACATGGCGGTGTACAGTTCTGTAAATGACAACCGGTTCTAGGTAGAAGCATTTCCACTAAAAAAACCTTTTAGAAGCAAGGGCTTCTGGGTATTTTTAAAGAGTTCTTAGAAGCTTCACAAATGGATCTTACATATTTGACCTTGTTGTGTTCAAGTTAAATAATGCACGTATGCCAACGGGACATAAATACATAAAAACAAGTCCAGAGAAGTGTTTTGTGTCATTTATCCAAAACGACTTACAAATGAGGACAATGGAAGCAATCAAAATCAACAAAAGAGCAATGATATGCAAGTGCTATAACAAGTCTCAGTTAGCTTAATGCAGTACAAGATAGTTAACTATTTAAATTATTAAAATAAAGGACTATCACGTTTCTGTTTAATGTGTACTAAATAAGCAGTACAAGGTTTCGACATGTTGCAAAAGCAAACAGTTTAGCTCCCCCGTTTGTTCTCTTGCTTTAAGTTCACATCCATCCACATTTGTTTGACTTCCTGTGTAGTGATCTGTCGCCAATATTCCCATCAGTATTTGTGTTTGCTTTGTTATTAAAACTAATATTTTACATTTAACTTGCACTTACTTTCTTTTACATTGAAATCCAGACTAAAAACACAACTGTTTAGCAGTGCATTTCCTGAATAAGCACAGTACTGCTTCCTACTAATTGCACTCTATCATCTTATTTGATTAATTCTTCTCATTTATTTTCATTTGTTTTCAGGACATTTTAAATACATTTTATTTTGTACTTTTTATTGTTACATTTATTAGTTTAGCATTTGTTCTTGTCTGTGATGATTATTTATTTATTTTTGAATTACCATTGTATATGAAACTCGCCTTGCCTAATATTTCTGAGTATGGCATTTTATGATTTGCAATTGCTACTTTTTTAATCAAGCTCAGGTAATCCACATCTGTCATAAAGTGTCCTGATAAACTAATATAATGACTAGCCCATTTAGTTGGCTGGTATTTAGCCATTCTGAGATTATTGGCTCTGGCCACTGAAACCCTATATTGGCTGACTACTACAAAGATGTAAATCATGGGGGAAAATGTGTCAAAATGCTTTAAATTACAGTTTTATATCTAATGTTTAATGCAATGACGCATTTAAAAATGCTCCAAACAATATCTACTTATTTCTTCTATTTAGAACTGTTTTTATTTACACGAACGTTCACACATGTAACTATAATTAGGCCTAGAACGTCATGTGAGCTCTCTTCTAGGTAGAATATGGTAGTGGTATCTACATCTAGAAGTATTTTAAAGGCTGTTTTTACACTTGGATTGAATCTTTGGTCCAAACTACAGATTAACAAATCAAATTCATAGGCTACTCTGGGATTAAATGTTTACCAGCCCAAATTGTTAACCATTAAGCTACCAAAACCCATTCATTAATGTATGCATCTGGCTCCACTACAAATATGTTTTTGTCAGTTTCATTAATACAAACAGTGGAGAGAAATGTGGGAACTGTCTTCAGTTTGAAACACATTACCTGTTTTACTTCCATGGCTCTGAGTTATGGAGCACACATGCTAAACCGTGTGTTATCTGTTACTTTTAGATGTTTCTAAGACTTTTATACAAGACTTATATACCTTGGTCGGAGTCAGATTTGTCTGAAGAGATGGTGGAGCCCATGCTGTCCATGCGAGTGCGCTCCACACCCAGCTGCTCCAGGCGTCTGCACAGGTGCCTTCGTTCTCTTTGCAGCTGGTCTATAGTGTGCTGGGCCTTTCTCTCGCTATCCTCCAACCTCTGCAAAGACACAGACATGTTTAAAGTCTTATTAGAAAATGCATAGTGCTGCTTCTACAATCTGATTAGATGCACCACATTCAAAGCCGCTATAAAATAAGTAGTGCCTAACAACACCACTTAACTGTGGTAAAATCACAGTAACTACCTCTTGTGACTTACTGCTTTAATATCAGATCACTGCATTTTGGTCTTCTGAGAATCTTCTAATGTTTTCATGCCACCAAACAATATTACCCACCAATGGGATGTTGGCACATACCTTGATGTGATCCTTAGCCCTCATAAGTAGGCTGAGGGTTGTGTGCCTGTTTGAGTCTGGTCCTAAGGGCACGAGGGATTTCAAGCGTTCCAAACACAGTCGTAAATGTGCTCTCCTGGGTTGGTGACGTGAGGAAAAGAAAGAAAAAGAAAGTGAGTCATAAAAGCAATTAATCTACAACAACACTTTCAATACGCAGTAGCAACAACATGAACCATAAAAATAAGGAGAATGCGACTACGATCTGCAAAGTTAACACATTTCAGTTTGTTCCTCTCATAAAGGTGGATTAAGAATTCAAAAGACTTGAAGTATAATGCATGAGTCATATCGAGTAGTTTTATCATACTTTTATGGTGCTTGTGTGACATTTTTTTGAAGCTTTAAAGCTCTTTATAATTGCAAGGGGGAAAACGAGCACAAACAAGCTAATTCTTCAAATATTATCCTTTTTCTATTACACAGAAGAAAAAGTAATGAGATTTGGACCTAAAATGATTTTTGGATAAACAATTTTTTAATAATATGAAATGCTAAGCATGCCAATTAAAACAAAGCCCATGAATGTAGTAAAAAAACTGTAAAATACACCAAGACATTATCATTCTGACATTCACATCTAATGGTATGAATCTAACAAATAAATGTTATTCAAATAAGGATCGTTAAATTGATCCTCCAAACGCTACTCTAGCTTCCTCCGTTTCTTGTGCGTGCCAGCGGGATTCACAGCTGCTGGGGTGTGGTGATGATAGGTGCCAGCAGCCACATGACCTGTTACGCAACCTGCCAGAAACTGCAGACTGCTTTGCTTTGCTGCTGTATTTGTACGGAGGCGTGGGTCATAACCCAGCTATTTTACTGGTGCTTCTCAGCGGCTGAGTATGAACGTCTGTGTGTTAGCAATGCATGTTCTGCCAACAGATAAGTGTGTGCGTGTTGGCTGTGGGCAGCTCTTTGTAAGCTACTATAGTTAATCATGTATTAATTTAAATATAGAGAATATAACAAGAGGATGTCAAATGAAAGGAGTTATTTTGCCATATGCAAATGATGGGCAGATCATGCAAATTGGGAGATCATAAACACAGAACTGCTGTGAAAACTAAACTCAAATACTATTCCAAACTTATAGAAAGATTTAAAACGTACAAATAACAATTATTCCAGTTGTACTAAAATACACACTAAAACAGCTATAATGTGAATAAAAAATGCTTCACTTCTTGGTTTTACATAAACGGGTATATACAGTAAAACCAAAATTTATTCAGTCACCTCCAACATTTCACACATTATCACAGTTTATTCGCTATAGTTTGGAAAATGGTAATAAAATATGAGTTAAACTGTGTCAGAAATAATTAATCTTGATAATGTCTGATAACACTTAAGCAAAACATGGTCAGTTCAAAGTGTCTGAATAATTTTTGGTCTAAAGTTTTATCAATTGTACTGATAGTCCACTGTATGAAGAATTTTTGGGTATAATATGCCACAGTTTACTTTATTTTGCTATCCTCACTTACAACTGTTTTTTCATGAATGTTGCAGCTGCAGTTCAAGGCTAGTTTAAAGCAAATCATTAAAATGAATGCGCAAACACAGGGTAATAGAGAGCAATACCTTACTGCTAAAGGACAGGTTGTGTGTACACCTGCCTCTCCAGTGAGACACGTACACATAAACATTCACTGATGAACACACCCAGAAAAAGGGTAATGTTTGCACCACTGCTCGTCGCTTTCATATAGAGTCCGAAGGTTGGGAATACTATTACATAACTTCAGAATCCACCACCAAAGTGGTGACATAACCTAGTGGCCTGGTGTTTGTTAAGCAAATACAGACTGCGTGTGCCATCTGACATTTATACACAAAGAGTGTTGCTGTCACAGGGTCAGTCACAGTGCGCTCAGATTTGTTTAGCTTTCTCATCTGCTTTCTCTCCTCATACAAATTTGTTCAATAGTTTAGAGTCGATAAGATTTCTTTTATTAAGCAAGGATATATTAAATTGATCAAAAGGGACATTTAAAATGTTTAAAATGATTTCTATTTCAAATAAATGCTGTTCTTTTGAACTTTCTATTAATTAAAGGAATAGTTCATCCAAACCTGAAAATTTGCATAAGATGTACTCATCCTCAGGCCATCCAAAATGTAGATGAGTTTATTTTGTCATTATTTAATCAAATTCAGCATTACTGTATTCATTAGCTCACCAATGGATACTCTGCAGTGAATGGGTGCCATCAGAATGAAAGTCCAATCAGCCGATAAAAATATCACAATAATCCACAAGTGCCTCACATGATTCCAGTTGATCAATTAACATTTTGTGAAGCGAAAAGCTGTTTGTAAGAAACAAATCTATCATTTACCAGTGTTTTAACTTTAAACCATTGATTCTGGCCAAAATACCAGTCCTTAATCCATAATAACGGTTCCTCCAGTGAAAAAGTTCATCCCCTTGTCCTCTCACATCAAAAACCACCGACATAGTTGTTTATAACTGTTTTGGGCTGTTTTTGCTTATAAACAGTGCTTGATCTGTGCATATTTCTCTCCTCATTCAGACTAGATGAATTTTCACTGGAGAAAGCAAAATTATGAATAGAAGACGCTAGGGGTGACCCCGAATAGTCGAAGATTCAGTGCTATATTCCTGTTTTTACTGTATTTTTAACCCTTTGAGGTCGGCAAACGTGCCCCTGTGTTCAGTGGCATTTTTTCCTGATAATGCCGAAAAGAACTTAAATTGGAGGATAGCATTTCTAAAAAGTAATTTTTTTATTACTTGCAATAGTTATTGTGTTATTGTGACATAACTTGTACACATTTTACTAGTTTTTCCAAAACTATAATTCCTGACTAAAATGCATGAAATCAAGTGAAACATTCTGAAATGTTTCCATTCGTTACATCTGAATGTCGTACAACGCAAGGATGTTTTTTAATGTTCTATAAAATATAAAACAATACTATATAAAAGAAATATGACTGTTTAGACTGTAACACTATGAATGTTAGTGTCTTAAGAATGTTTAGACCAGGGTTCCTCAAATCTTGCACTGGAGGACCAATGAGCTGTTTAGCTCCAACCCTGATCAAACTCACCTACCTGTGATTTCTAATGATCCTGAAGACATTGATTAGCATGCTCAGGTGTGTTTGATAAGGGTTAGAGCTAAACTCTGCAGGGAAGTGGATCTTGTGGGCCAGATTTGAGGATCCCTGGTTTAGACCAGTGGTTCCCAACCCTGGTCCTGGAGGCACCCCAACACTGCACGTTTTGCATGTCTCCTTAATCAAACACACCTGATTCAGGTCATCAGCTCATTAGTAGAGACTCCAAGACCTGAAACTGGTGTGTCAGAGAAAGGAAACATGCAAAATGTGCAGTGTTGGGGTGCCTTCAGGACCAGGGTTGGGAACCACTGGTTTAGACCAATGTTTACTGTGAAATACTCTGTCCGCGAATATCTGTTTTGTTAAATGTATTTTCTCAGATATAAAATGTTCTGTTTATATTGTATGATAATACATACAAAGCATGACTGTTTGTGACTACAAAATCAAATTTTTTTTGGTAGTTATGAGTGGGCAATATTTGTGATTGCTAATGTAATAATATAGTTGCTCCTGATATCACCATGCTAACAGATGTTTTTTTTTTGGTGACCAGATACCTTGAAGACTTCACTTCAAACTGTTTTTCTCCGAGAGTGCTGTACCAACATCAGATGTTCAACTACACTGGGCTGATATTCTACATCAAAACGGTAAAATAAGCTCCATGACTACCGATGATGGAGCTGTTTTTTATTGAATCCATGGAAAGAAGCAGCAAACACTTTGGAAATACCAGGTATGGTTTGGTTTACTTGTTTCAACAGTTGAACAGGATCTGTTTCAGGAATGGCACAAAGGTGTGTGACTGTTCAAGTCTCTGTGTTTAGATCAGTGTGCTCAATAATGTGTCTTTGACCTTCATTATGTATATTTTGATTATACTTCGTTGTAAATAAAATACAAATAATCAAAAACCCCATTGTTTTAATCTTCTCACATTCTTTCTTACCTGCCTCACAGTCACTCTGATGGGCCATTAGGGGAGGGCCCTTTGTCTTTCAGGTGCCTATCACATAAATATTCATGGCCATTGTCACTCCCTCACATACGACCTTTCTAACACAAAACATGTCTTACAAAAGTTAAATCAATATATATATTTTTTTTGTGTGAATGAGAAGGCAGGATGATTTTTCACTAACCACACCAACCTTATTTTCAGCAAACCTTATTTGCTCAGAAATACAAACATGTACATACATACATACTGCTTACATATTCTTGTAGCACAGTTTGTGCTGAATACAGTGTAATCAGTCTTTAGCCATTAATATGTTTTTAAGATACTGAAAAAATGTCAGTGCATGTCAAAACTTCTCCAGCCTTGCTGGAGCCTTGGTGAGCAAAGAGACTTCTTTTAAAAACATAAAAAAAATGACACTGACCCCAAACTTTAGAATGGTGGTGTATATGGAAAAGCTTATTCCCAGTCAGGAGTCACGACATGCCATGTCTCTGTACAAAAAAGACCACCCCAGTTCTGTAGGACACTGTGTATCTGTTCAACCATGATCCTTTAATCAGGTCACCCTCTCTTTATTTGAGCCATTGAGCATTGAGACTTTTAGCATAAATCACCATCCTCTACCAGCCTTTGACATCTGACCTCTAAGTAATTGTCTTAACCCCACTGGAGAACTGTACACGCCATGTGTATGTGTGGCGACCTGGAGCTCAGGTTACACATCTAAAACCTCTCTCAAGACAAACAGGCCATGGGTATGCAAAGTCCAACTTGAGAACAAACACATCGCCTCGAAGGCAAACCTAACCTGTGGTTCTGATTGAGATGGTGTGTGTGTCTGCTATTGTGGCTGCTGTTGACAGAACGAACACAGCAGCTGTTTGCGTATTCTCACTGGCAACTATAAAAAAACAGCCTTTCGCTCTGCCTATAGGGTAAGCGTGTATGACATGTGGCCCATAACTGGTGCAGGGTGAAAATGCATGGCATGTGTGACATTGAGGTCACTGGGACAGTTTCACATGATACAGGTGTGTGACATTTTACATGACACTGATTCACCCCAAAAGCTGGATTTCTGAGGGGCATTTCAGGTGAGATTTTAACTTCCACAACAGCTGTTTTATTTAAATGTCACAGTGCTAAACTATGAGCCAGGTAGGGCTGGGTATCGTTCAAAAATGTTCGATATCGATACCGATACCTTGACTTCGATACCGGTTCCTGAACGATACTTTTTTCGATACCAACTTAATGACAGTTGTCATAAACATGCATAAAACGTATCCCAAACTTTTGAATGGTAGTGTAGATCTGCTAACCAATGATTCGACTTGAAAGTCGAACAATGATGTAACTGATTGTTACAACATAACCAGTCCACAAATATTTATAGCTAGTTACTCAGTTACTCCTTATACTTGTAGAGAACATATTTCAACAAAACATACAGTTCAGCTTATTTACAACATCATAAACTGACTTTGATGTAATGACTAATGACAAATGACAACTAAATTCATAGTAATTAATTCACACATAAATTATATAAATATAAAATAAAATGTACATAAAATAATATAAAATAAAATAAATCTCTACCAAGTAAAAGAGATAGAGTGAGAATGGGATCAGGAATGAGTCAGATTCATACTCACATTGTCCACACAAGCACTACCTTCTAGGCCATAGTACTACACTTGTTATATTTTTTTGAACCAAAGAGGTTCACGACCACATGAATCATTACTACACAGCCGTGCTGGTCTCACATCAGACATGTTGCCCATTTATTCAAATCTGCATCACAAATGCACTCCCACTCAAGTAGCTTTATGAATATCAGCCCTGGACTCCATTTTGAAACAAAAGCAGAGACATGGGGTGCCTCGCTTTCCTTCTTTGGCTGGATTTTTTTTCTAAACAGGAGATGAAAGACGCTCTTCAGAAATGAACAGCGGATCAGTTGTCCGGAGCACTGTGACCTCAGAGCTTTGCACAAGATTGGTCTGATGTACACAGAATGAGACGCACTTTGCCAAGCACGAATGGGAGTGTAGTGCGACTTAAGCCGAATGCATTGTTAGGAGTTTAAAAGTCAAAGTCCAGACACCCTGGTTTTGCTCATTGCTAAGCCTGACAGCATGTATTATTCAGCGCCTTCGGCAAGCTGAGCTCAGTGTGCGTGTTACCCAAACCATAGAGCGCTGGTGACAGAGACATTAAGCCTGGTTCATTAGCGAGATCTTTCTCGTTCGAAATATCAGGTTACCCATTTATTGAAGGTTTATCACTAGGTCAAAGCTGAATGGATACATCATCCGATTGACTGACCTTAATACTTATCTCTAAGCATTATCTGGGTGCTAGTGGAAAAGGCTCCAAAAAGACTAAAAGTAGCCATTTGGTCACATTCCCTGGTTGTTTAGCTTTCAATTACAGAAGTTTAATCTTAATCTAATCAATAAGGATGTAATGAGGTATAATCCTGCAATTTTACAGATAAGAACTAATGACTGTGACAATGCCATGAAGGTTATATGGACATACCTGTTCTTCTCCATTTCGTTGTGTGTAGACCTGCAGAGACAGAAAGACAGAGATGTTAGGAATCACTGTGCTTATTCTTTTTTATCTGCACTAACATTTAGCACTTGGCAGATGCTTTTATCCAAAGCAACATATATCGGATTGGGAATTTCTCGGGAATCAAATCCATGATCTCTGCGTTGCTAGCTCCATGCTTTACTGTTTGAGTTAGAGGAATGCAGACTAAAGGGATAGTCATTAATGACATTATTTATTTACCCTCATGCCACTCCAAACAAGTATGAATTTCTTTCTTCTATTGAACACAGAAGACAGATATTTTGAAAAATGCTGCCACTAACCACTTTCGGATCCCATTGACTTCCATAGTATTTTTGTATATACTATAGAAGTCAGTAGGACCCGAAACCTACAGAATGGCAGAATTTTCATCTTTGGGTGGACTATACCTTTAATAATGTTGCATCAGTATTATCCTAACCCTATTGCTTAAATTTAGGTTTAGAGATTTGCACAAACCCCGAACCCTAATATTAAACTTCAGCGAGTAACTCGTGCTACAGACATGAATGATACCTCAAATCATGCCGTTTAGAAAGGAGAGGTGCTTTAATTCTTTTCTAAGTGATCAGGCTTGTGATTTTCACCTGGTGGATGATAAAACAGGTGCGAGAGGCTCTTTTGATGTGGACCAACTATATAGCAACTACTGTAAACACTTGCTGAAATAACCTGGCAGACACCCACAACACCCTAGCATCATAGTTTAAATTTTCTACGGAAAAATGTTAAAATCTAGTTTTTACGTTCAGTCTTTATTTTAACAAGGAAGTGAGAGAGGAAACAGGAAATGAAAGCGAGAGGGAATGTGATTGACCCAGAACACCCCAGGAACCACATTAGCAACATGCTAAAAATGCACTCAGAACACCTTAGCAACAAAATAGCAACGAATTTCACATTTACTTTATTTCATTTGGTTTTCTAAAAACTGGTCAGAAATCACTAGATTAATTGCAATCATTTAATTCTACTGACAGCACTAGTTTTTAACCAACTGACTAAAATAAGCATGCCAAAAAATCTTTTTAAATTAGTTTAAAAATATTACAATAATTTAAAAGTAATCATTTAATATATAAATATATAAAAATTTACATCATATATAAGTGTTTACTCATACATTGTCAACTACCAAAAAGCAAATATTTTACAAATAATATTTCACAATTTACTATTTCTTAACGTAATTTAACAAAATGACAATTCAGAAGCCAATTTCTTCATTTTGGAGAAAAATTCATACTTAATATTTTACATATACATTTTTTACGTTTTTAAACATAAGAAATAACTCCGCTTGCAAGGGGATCATTATATCTGGGCACTCTTGGCATCTAAACATTTAAAACCCCCTGAACTAATCAACAGGCCTCCATGTTCTTAGGATTGAAAGGCACAAAGAGACTGTCCTGTGCTCACTGCTGATTTGAATGTTCAATACAAAGGTGAACTGGTGTCCCTGTGTGTGTGTGTGGCGTACAGGTACAAACTCCAAAACGGCAGAGGGATTTTAAGGGCCAGTGGGCTGTTTAGTGGATGCAGGAGTTCCCAAAATGCTAATTGCTGATTGCAAATGTACCCTGTCCTCTCTGTGTGTCTCTCTCTCTCTACGTTCGCAAAAAACATAGAGGCCCTTGGCCCTGCTTAGCAACAGTAACTAAAAACACAAGCCTGAGACACAAGACGGCGGTGGGGGGTAGAGTCCTCACACACCATGTGAATGAAGGCTCACTTCAGAGAGGCCATTTCTAGATCAACAGAGAAGTGAAAGAGAAGCAAAGCAGAGGAGGGCAAGAGAAAAGATGAGGGAAAACAAGACCTCAATAGAAAGAGTCCAATGTCTAGCTTTCACTGCCTTCAAGTCATGACACAATTATCATATTCAGCACACAAGAACGCCACCACAAAGTATTAACAACCATCGGGAGGATGTTTTCTGTTGAAAATGTGAATATTGACTGGAGAATTTTGATTGCTTACATTTTATGTACTGCTGAAAAAGGATCAAACTAGCCCGAAAATATAAGGTGGCAGGTTTATGCAACCAAACCACATTTTATTCTCTGTGGCACCATGAGAACGATCAAATACACCAATTAAGCTTTACTTACACAACTAATGCACATCTTTTGCTCTCAATTTACTGTATTCTTACTAAAAATAATTCCTTTCTTTGTTGGGAAGTGAAAAAGAGAAAAATACACTACTGTTTCTGAAAAAATTATCTTATGTTCACTAAGGCTGCATTTATTTGATAAAAAATGCTGTAAAACAGTAATACTGTGAAATATTATTACAATTTTAAATAAATATTTTCGATTTTAATATATTTTAAATTGTAATTATATCCTGTGAATAAGAAATGTTTCTTGAGCACCAAAACAACATATTAGAATGATTTCTGAAGGATGATGTGGCACTGAATGATTATTTGATGAACACAAATGTCAAAACAACAGCATTAATTTGACATTGTAATCTTTTATAACATTATAAATGTCTTTACAGTCATGTTTGATGACTGAGTCCTTGCTGAATAAAAGTACTAACTGACCCTAAACGTTTGAACAGTAGTGGAAATATGAAAGTAAAAATGAAATACATGAAATCAATGTTATTCCAACAAAAACCACTTGTAAATCACATAAATTATGATTTCCATAGTGAAAAGTAAAATCCAGGAAACGTGAAGGCAGTATTTCTACATGACAGTAACTCAACACTCTTGTCCAATCAAATCAGTGGACTGGAACAGTATATAAGGTGGATTTGCATAAATGTACACATACACTCCCTAAAACTGTCCAAGAGATTACATGATGAGCACTAGAGCATGGGTCAGAACGTAGAACAGAGCAAACGGAAGACACTGTAAAGAGTACTGGGACTCGAAAGGGAAGCTTGGAAGGATCGTGTCATCTTCCTCACATTCATCCATCCTTCAAACTGACCTCATGACCCCTTCTGCAGTAACCCTCACTCTAAAAATACCTCTGATGTCTGAGCAGAAGATATCTTCTCAAGTCAGCATCTCAAAATCCCTGTACCCCTTTAAAGGAGTAGTTCACTTCCAGAATAAAAATGTCCTGATCATTTACTCACCCCCATGTCATCAAAGATGTTTGTGTCATTCTGTCTTTAGTCGCAAAGAAATTAAGGTTTTTGAGGAAAACATTCCAGGATTTTTCTCAATAATGGACTTCAATGGTGGCCAAAGGGCTGAAGGTCAAATTGCAGTTTCAATGCAGCTTTAAAGGGCTCCACATGATCCCAGCCGAGGAATAGGGGTCTTATCTAGCTAAACAATCAGTAATTTTCTAAAAAAAACAACAACATTTATATACTTTTTAACCACAAATGCACATCTTGTAGTAGCTCCAACATGCACGTCTGCAAATTTACGCATTACTTAACACTAGAACTACCAAGGCAGTCATTTTGACCGTTTTTAAATTTTAAAATGTAATAACTTTGTAACCTAAATGTTACTAAATGTTTGTAATGTTTATAACCTAAATGTGTGTATATTTTATTATAACATTGTAATTTTATTAAAATTACAAAACACAAAAGAGTTCTGAGTATTTCTACCTTGAATGGCCAAAGCGGTCAAATTGACCGTTCGAATTACAGAAGGTGTATAATTTCTGCTTTTGCGACTTTTTTCCCCATGGTTGAAGATGCACGTCACTGTTGCCTATCAACTTTTTTTTCTAGTTGTTTTTATATTCTATTGCTAAGCTAAATTCCTGTTCGTAAAAAGCTGGGTGGACACCTCCAATACAACAACTGCTGTCATTCAATCTGCCACAGTTAGGCTATGCTAGGCTGGAAGACTATAGCCTGGCTGTTATCAATAATAGTCTACTTCAATGTTATGACAAAATAGCCATAATAATAATAATAATAATGGCTATTATTATTTTTATGCTAGTGTAATGCTATAGCTAATGCATATAGGCTAATTTTAGCCCCAACAAGACTGATATTGTGAAATAAAACAAACTAATTAGGCTTTTATTTTTAGCAACAGTGACGATGTTTATTATTACTATCATAACAGATCCATTTATTCATGGATGACGATTCCAGTGGTGGCTGCATAGAATTGTTTCCAATTCATCTGATTCAAACATTTCCAATAAATCCAGAGCGTTGTAAATTACAAAAGTAAAAATGTATTGAAAAAAGATGTATGTAATCATTTTCAAAATTCACAACATGTTTTATCTACAGAAATATTCTGCTTCAGTTCATATTTGTTGGCATTTAGACTTTCAAATACAACATTTTCACTGCGGTGAAAAACGTTTTTTCTCCCGCATGCCGGACACAAAACAAGACGCGCACATTCCAGAGCGGTCAACGTAGCTCTTACTCAATTAAATATTACAAAAAAAATATATATATACGTCATAAAATATGAAAACAGACATTCAAAGCTTCATTGTAAAAACTCAAAAGAAGCTTCGAATGTAAATATGATATGACAAAAATGGCATTCAGTTCAGTCTAGTATGAATGGTCAGAATGACCGCTATGGCCATTCTAGTAGTTATAGAATTCCGGTAGTTCTAGTGTTTTTCTCCCGCATGCCGGACACAAAACAAGACGCGCACATTCCAGAGCGGTCAACGTAGCTCTTACTCAATTAAATTTTACAAAAAAAAAAAATATATATACGTCATAAAATATCAAAACAGACATTCAAAGCTTCATTGTAAAAACTCAAAAGAAGCTTCGAATGTAAATATGATATGACAAAAATGGCATTCAGTTCAGTCTCTAGTATGAATGGTCAGAATGACCGCTATGGCCATTCTAGTAGTTATAGAATTCCGGTAGTTCTAGTGTTAATCACTTTGGAAAGGTCACGCGCAGTTAGCTCTTTGTTTGTGTACTCCTGTGTATGACATGGGGGTGAGTAAATTATCAGGAAATTTTTATTCTGGAAGTGAACTAATCCTTTAAACTTGCCTTTTAGGAACACAAGAAAACTTCAAAACACCTTATCAAAGCTATCGTTTATGACCCTTAGTTTAAATTGACAGAGCTGTAAAGGATAGACGTACAGTCCATTCAAGAGGTCGTACTTTTATTATGTCACATCATTTTCATATCTAAGGATTAAAATGTTCTTTGGAAAGACATATTTTAATGTTTTATTGGCTGAACATTTGAAACAATGGTACAGTACAACACACTTCTATCCCTCAGCCATTTGAGTAAAATGAAATATGGCATCTAACCAGGGTTATCGCTGTTAATATTAAAACTAAAACCATTAAAAACAGTTTGACTGAAATAAATCTGAAATAAAATCAAATATAAATAATAGAGGAAACTTAAACTAAAATGAGAAAAAAATGCATTGGCAATTAACTGAAATAAGTTTAAGTTGAAGCACTAAAATTACTAACTGGAAACTAAAACAAAAACTGTATTAAAACTGAAATGAAAATTAATTCTAGTAATAATAGTAAAAAAAATAAAAAATCACATTGTAAATGAATTAAAATTTTTACTAAAATTACAAAGAAAGCAGTAATATTGCTAAATATTATTATAATTTAAAATGTAATTTCTTCCTGTGATGAGAAAGCTGAATTTTCAGCATCATAACTCCAATCTTCAGTGTCACATGATCCTTCAGAAATCATTCTAATGCTGATTTGCTGCTCAAGAGACATTTCTTATTATTATTATCAATGTTGAAAATGCTGCTTAATATTTTTGTGGAAACTGCGATACATTTTTAGGAATATTTGATCAATAAAAAGCATTAAAAATGAAATGAACAGCATTAAAGTGAAAATATAGAATTAAAAGCCAATTCTAAACATTAATAAAGACTACTATAGTATATACATAATACTGCATTTATCCTGTCTACGGCCCATTATTGCTATGAATATTTTGAGACTGGTTGATGAACTTATAAACAAGCTTCCTAACATTAGCGTGCCCATGCAAAGAGATCAGCTGATCTGCTTGGCTGGCATCTCGCTCAGGAGGTGGATTTTGGGGCTATGACATAACAGCTCATATCACTGTGTAACTCAGAGTCGACTCCCCTCTTTGCTACTGCACTTGACAGATCACCTGTTCCAACACATAAAAGGGCAAAACAGTTTCCTACAACATATCTGGTCCGATTGGCTGCATATACATCTAGTCCACCCTGTGATGGCTCAAAGGCATAACATCGTGTTTCCCAAACACCATTAGAACTGCAAAGTGAATACAGGAAGGGCTTAAAATATGGCACCAGTGCAAACATTCATACAGGAACAAGAGGACAACCCACGGCTGCTGCTATGTGCATTAGCCCACATACGGTCTGAATATAAGCGAGAGGTAGGAGGAGCCGTCATATATGTAATGGGGGTGTTGGAGCTGCGCTGGTTGCCTGGATGGAGAAGAGAAGAGGGGGAGGGGGAGAGGAAGGCACCAGCCCACCGCTCTCACATGTACACAGATAAGGGACACACTGCCACCCTTCCCCCACGATCCAGCAGGAAATGCAACCACGGAAAGCTGGAGGGAAAGGCAGGTTTACGAGGGAGATCTACTAGATAGGAGATCCACCTGACCTACATATAATAAAGGGTCTTAGAAAACACACACATATACATAAATGACATTCCTGAGATGCTTTTCAGAAGCTCTGTTATCAAATGGACTGAAAGCTCAAGCGACTGAATCACTTTCCATTCTCCAAGCAGTGTGAATGGACGGGAAAACCATCTAATGAGTCAGTTGGAGAGATGTGAGGAGCTTATTCAGTGTAGAAATGCCGGTTGCATTCTAGAGCAAAAACGTTTCATACATGATGCATTAACACCAGTGCTGGTGTAGTGAATGTAGGTTACTGGTATATCCTAAGGCTGTGCGGATGCTTTCTGATGTGTGATTCTTCATGTATTTGGTGCACCAAAACTTCTTGCAGGACTGGTTTGATCTTTTTTAGGTATGCTCATGATTATGATCAAGATAATGATTATGATCAAGATATGATTAATACCAGGCCATTTTGCACCCACTTACTTTCCACCACCTGCTATTCTTAAAATAAGTGTAAAAATGTAACTTGCATTGCATATGCAAATAAAATATAGCAACATTTACAGGAAATAAGGCATCCTATAGTAGCTGCTGATTAATACAGACTAAGAAAAATTAGTTAATGGAGGGGAAACACATCATGGTACCATATTTTGTTTAAACTCCTGTGCCAAAGATATAAAAGTGGAACATGACAGCTTGGATACTAATAGTTTCAGAAAACTACCACTGGTGAATCTGCAATAGTCCTTTCCGCCAACACTGCCAATGATGAGTATACTGAGAAAAATGCAGGCCACAAAAATTTCTAGCTGGTCATAAAGTTGTATTTTATTTAGTGAATAATTTTATTGAGCAAGGATGCATTAAATTGATTAAAAGTAGCAGTAAAGGCATTTATGTTTTCTATTTCAATTAAAGGCTGTTCTTTTAGGCAAGGCAAGTTTATTTATATAGCACATTTCATACACAATGATAATTCAAAGTGCTTCTTTTAAACTTTCTATTCAAAGAAGAAAATGTATCATGGTTTCCATAAAAAATATTAAGCAGCATGACTGTTTTCAACATTGATAATAATAAGAAATGTTTCTTGAGCAGCAAATCAGCATATTATGATCTTTTTTAGGTATGCTCATGATTATGATCAAGATAATGATTATGATCAAGATATGATTAATACCAGGCCATTTTGCACCCACTTACTTTCCACCACCTGCTATTCTTAAAATAAGTGTAAAAATGTAACTTGCATTGCATATGTTGCAGTGAATAATTTTATTGAGCAAGGATGCATTAAATTGATTAAAAGTAGCAGTAAAGGCATTTATGTTTTCTATTTCAATTAAAGGCTGTTCTTTTAGGCAAGGCAAGTTTATTTATATAGCACATTTCATACACAATGATAATTCAAAGTGCTTCTTTTAAACTTTCTATTCAAAGAAGAAAATGTATCATGGTTTCCATAAAAAATATTAAGCAGCATGACTGTTTTCAACATTGATAATAATAAGAAATGTTTCTTGAGCAGCAAATCAGCATATTAGAATGATTTCTGAAGGATCATCTGATACTGAAGACTGAAGTAATGATGCTGAAAATGCAGCTATGCCCTCACAGGAATAAATAAAAAAAATGTAAAAATAGAAAACATTTAGTGAATTTTTAGTGGTGCAACGGATCACAAAACTCACGGTTCAGATCATATTACGGATTTTGTGTCACAGATCGGGTCATTTTTCGGATCAGCAAAAAAAAAATTTTTTTTTTTTAATGACTGAAAGCTTACTTTAAGTACTTCTATACAGCAAAAACTACCCGCGTAACTAATAAAGTCAGTAATAAAACAAGAACAATTAC
Organism: Sinocyclocheilus anshuiensis; assembly: GCF_001515605.1. Taxonomy (NCBI): domain Eukaryota; kingdom Metazoa; phylum Chordata; class Actinopteri; order Cypriniformes; family Cyprinidae; genus Sinocyclocheilus; species Sinocyclocheilus anshuiensis. Next base: position 784,290 of record NW_015554072.1, read on the forward strand.
ACAATTTACAAGCACAGATGAATGCAACTTCACACGTATGGATCATGGATCATCTACAGCCTTCTACACACTGCACGATTTTAGCAATCCTATAAGATCATTGCAAATCACACTGTGCGCCATGGATCTGAAAAACTTGGGTACGACATGTATGCAGACTGTACGATGACGACACCTATTGACTCGTAGGCTACGACGCACGTTACTATAGAAGAATAAAACGTCATCAGCATGTGCTAGTGGTAAACAAAAAGAGCATGATGAATCACACTTTGGCAGTTGTAGTTTTTATGCGTGTTGAAAAAAGCGCAAGCGGCCAAAGATGAAGGGATAAGAGCTTGAGTTACACAGTTTTATGTTTTAGCGCTGTGTCGCGTTGATTTCATGTCACGTTTTTATTGGCTGGTCAGTAAACGTGGGTCATAGCAGCAAACGCATTGTGCGATGATCATGCTGAATTTCTTACACTGTCCGAAAATGATCGTAGGCTATCTTTGGTCGCAAGACCGTGACAACGGCCGTCTTTGAAGCTTTCTCACTGTACGACATAAGACCACCAATTAGGAGCCACGATTACAGAAATCACTATGATTGTTTCACGATGCCAATCTTTCGTCTGGGACAGATGAAAATTGTGCAGTGTTTCTTGGGCTTAAGATCCGTTGCACCCCTAGTTATTTTGAATTGCAATACTATTTTACAATATTACAGTTTTTACTGTATTTTCACTGGGAAAGTTCTTTACTGTATCGTTTTACAGAAAAACAATTTTACTAGTATTTGACGGCTGGCTAATGTTAATTTTGGACCACGTTAGTAACCTTACTGTCTTTTTGTCTAAGCAATATTCTAGGACCTTGTATAGTAGGGCTGTGTGATATGGACAAAAAAAACCTATCGCGATTTCTTTGATCAATTTTGCGATTTTGATTTTAATCACGATTTTGACACACACAGACATGCTTTACAGTCATAAATGCATTCAGTGTGAATTTGAAACATATTTCCAAAAGAAAACCAATTAGAGCTTTATCAAGAAGCTGTAACATGTCTCTAGAACAGACATAAGGCAAAATAATCACTAAGTAAAGGTGTAACAAAACGTCTCTAGAATAGACATATGGCAGGAAAAAAATAAATCCTGTGTCCAGGGATTGTTTTTGCCATGCATTGGTCATAGAGCTCTTTGTGGCGTTGCCCTGTTTATCTAAAAGTGCACTTATCCTTGTTTTAAATCTAGTCAAAAAGCCATGTGTTGACTGTGAAACAGTAGACTTTAATTATATGCATTTATGGTGTAATTACTAAATTTATCGACAATCGCGTGTCAATCCATGTTAATTTTTACCGCAAGTAAGGCGCTGTCACTTTAATTCAGCGCATGCAGCACAGCAGAAATAGACTCCGTGCGGAAACGATCGCAGCACGATTGCTGCAGGCGCACCGCTCCTGCAGCGCACTGCCGGACCGCAATCGCGTGCAGTGTGAACGCTCTGATCCGTTAACATGGGCGCGGACAAAATACGCACCACAGACGGAGTGTGTGAACCTGGCGTTACGTTTGTATATGCCCGCCCGGTCTGTTCTGTTTTCGTGCTCCATTTAGGCGCGCTGCATTCTGATTGGTTCGGATAGCATACTGCGGGAGGTCGGGGGCGCGGAAAATCGTGCTATAAAGCGATTTAGAAATCGCGCAAGCGCAAATCGCGATTTTATGACGATTTCGATTAATCGCACAGCCCTATTGTATAGTAAACAAAGATTCAGCTAGTAGACGCAATATGACCCCTTATAACAGGAGTTGATGGCAACACATGTTGGACGATCACTCTGTAATTGCGTGTCTAGAGACCTGTTACATTAAAAAGACACCTCCCACAATTTCTTTATCAACTAAACCAACATTTAAACAACAACTTCCACTGAACACACCATAAGGCTGTATATAAATAGCTACAAACCCAGTGCTACCCTTGTTAGGCCTTAATATCCAGTTACAAGCCACACAAACATCCAGACACAGATTAGCGTTGGGGACTTTTTCAGCATGCTGGGTCACACAATAACTAGATGTTTATCCAAGTTCATATTCCCAAAATGGTTCATCTCCATGATTCAGAAGCAGCAGCTTTTATGACCCTATGCTGACCTGTTTAAGAGGGGCCAAATGGCTATGAATCAGTATCATATGCAGAGTATGACAGCAACGTCAGCTACAGCTAAAAGATCTCCCCTTTGTGCAAGAATAAACTATCTGTCTCAAAATCCCTCCTTACCTTTATCAGACCGGTCAGATTCAGAGTAACACCATATTCTAAACAGGCACGTCATTAGCCAATCAGATCATATTTGATGGTTAATATTCACTTATGTGCAACATTATTATGGATCAATGAAATTTTACTGTGGACGGGACTAATGAAAGCAACACCACAGAAATAGAGTCTGGTTCCGGCAGTAAACAAAAAATCCCATTCATTTTACAGGGGAATTGATTTTGAACAATAACTTATAATCCTTTAAAACCAGACCTACTGTGAGCTATGAGGTTGTTAATAAATGGTATATGCTTTTGTTGAAATCATAAAACTGCATTATTTCAACTTATTTTTTGAATAAAGAAATAAGTTGAAACAGAAATTCATTGGACAGTAGTTCTTTCCCTCATTGAAGTTGGTAAGTACACAGTCTTGTACCTTTGTCTTTTGTCCAGTTTTTAAATGCTCTTTGGCTTCAAATAAAAGTATTGTTGTTCAAATGATTTGTAATGTTGTGATTCACCTCATAGCTAGTTGGTTTTGTTCATGGCTTATAAATCTTTAACAAAGACTTGTTTAAAATCCCTATGGGAAAAATGAATGAGAAAAATACTTCCAGAACCAAGGCCGCTGCAAAAGTGGACAAGCACTGTTGCACTCTATCAAAACTGTGCAACCAAACATAAGTGCTTGCTATGGTTGCAGCTGGTTAGAACAAAAACACAAATTCACATGAAAGAGATTTATCGCTTTTCACCTTATCGAGTTGTGCCTGGTTAGGACATGGTGTAATAGAACATTTTCTAGAACATGGAGTTTAAGATACACAACTCACATCATAATCTAGAATAGAGAATGATTATGATGATCTCCTTAAAGTCGCAATGAAACTGAAGTAGCGACAGATCTTTTCTTTGGTATTGTGACGTAAATCTGAGTGTAACGGATTATCAAAAAGCAGATGAACGTGTGCTTTGGGTTTAAGTAGACTAAATAATTGGAGAAGTCCTGTATAGTGTTGTGATTAAACATAATGAGGTCAATTTTTTTAATGAAACGTGCATGGATGAGGTGTTCAAAATAATATCTATAATATGCATTTAGAAAAAAGACTTCAAAACATGAATTGTGACCATGTCTGTTGGTCTGTCTTTTGATGACTCCTCCATAACAATTTGATAAACTAACAATCATGAGTTTGAATGGTTTCACTACCTTTTAACATGAAAAACAGCATTGCCTAATAATAGGTGGTACACAAGCAATTTACAATAAACATAATAATAACAATCAGCTCTACTTTGAAAAAAAGTAAGGCAACCGATTTAATCCACTGACAGGCGACGGACAGTTCCAGGCGTACTAATCGGCTGATGCTTATGAAAGCTGAGGTGTTGAGTAGTGAGTGAGTAAATTGTGACTGTGGAACGTGGGTGGTGAGAGTCACAGGGAAAGAAGCGAGCAGCGTGTGAGTGTACGTCTCTCTCCATGTTGAATGTGGGATGGCGTGTCCTGACTGCATCTGCACGGGGATGAATCGGTGGGTGTGTTTGTGTCACGTACACACATGGTGCAGATATGCACAGGTCTGCTATATATCTCAGAAATAACTCACGGGACACACGGTCTCTTTGAAGTGATGTGTGAATCACGGATGATGTTCCTGGTTAGAGGGCGTATTGGGATTCGGAGGGTAGAAAAACATATGGACCAATCACACAATACACAGAGTGCACACTAATAGATCTGTCATGATGCTACTGCAGTCACCGACTGGTTAACAGTAAGTTTCCATACTATATACGGTGAATAACTGTAATTACATTTAATGTAATTTTACAGTAAAATAAATAATGAAAAAGAAAGAGTCATTGTATAATTTACAGTGAAACAACAGAATTCCCTGCATGACACTTCACATTTGATGTTTTTTCATTGAAATAACGGTTTCTTATTAGTTTTTTTTTCTTCTCAGTTGTGTACATTAGAATTGTATCTTACATCTAATGTTATTAAATTAATTGTATTATTTCAGTATCATGTGTGTCACCATGATGGGGTTTAGTGTTTTGTGAATGACACTGTGTGCACCTTCTATATATTAATATTTTCCTCTCCAGCTTGTGGAAAAGCTGTTTGTGATGAGCTTTGAATCATCATGTGACTTTATCATTACCATCTGTTAATGCTGGTTATCAGTGTATTACAATGGTTCAAAGCAGATATTAGTACTTCACTAGGTTGGTATATTAACATTACATCAGTTAATGAAATAATTTTTTTATTATGAATTTAAGTTAAGTCTGTAAAACCTAAAATGTTGCTACCTTATTTTTTATGAAGTTCTGGCAACCACAGCTGCCGGTATTTTACCATAAATGTAACCGAATTAAAAAAAAAAATTAATTAATTTTTTTACAGTGTACGTGGCAGTACCTGTTGCTAAAATTTTCTTGCTTAATAATTTTTTTAGTTTCAAGTCATTGTAGATTCGTTGGTTGGTTGGTGTTTTCATGTCAAGTAACAAGTTAAAATACTATAAAAAAGCAATTTCTTCAAAAATGTATTTGAACGTATTTCCGTACAAGTAGATGGAAGTACCTGCTGCTGAAATTGTTATTGGTCTTGGTTTTTCATTTCAAGCCATCATAGATTGGTTGGCGTTTTTGTGGTGAGTAACAAGTTAAAATACTATAAAAGTGCCTATTTTTGAAATTTGCTTTGGAAAAATACTTTAAAATGGATTCAGGATTGACTAGGCTAAAGATTTCTTCAAATGAGTTTTCATTATCATAGAAACCTAGTGAAATTACCTTCTGCTGCAATTTTTCTTGTTTTTGATTTTTCGTTTCAAGCCATTGTAGATTCCTTAGTTGGTTGGTGTTTTCAAGATGAGTAACAAGTTCAAATACTATAAAAGAGCATTTCTTCAAAAAATGATTTGAATGTGTTTCCTTACAAACTAGGTGGAAGTACCTGCTGCTGAAATCGTTCTTGCTTTTGGTTTTTCGTTTCAAGCCATCATAGATTGGTTAGTTGGTGTTTTCATGGTGAGAAACAATTAAAATACTAAAAAATTTAAAATTTGCTTCGGATAAAACTCTAAAATGGATTCAGGATTGACTAGGCTAAACATTTCTTCAAAAGAGTTTTCGTTATCGTAGAAACCTGGTGAAAGTACCTGCTGCTGAAATTTTTCTTGTTTTTGATTTTTCGTTTCAAGCCATCCCTCTCTTTGTTGCTGGTGAAGGGTAACATGGAGGCATAGCCATGCTCCGCTTCTGCAAATTCAAACAGAGACATTTAGAAGCTCATTAGACCACAAAGCACATTGGCTACCTGAAAATCAAAGCCATTGATCACAAATATTGACCATTTTTTAGAACCTGGGAGAAAGGCAGTTATGCTCTACGTTAAAATGAACCAATTTCTTGCCAAATATCTTGCTTTTGGGTCAATGATGTCATCTGAACTGGAGTAAACCCAATAGCCAGCCGAACCACAACAGATAGATGGGAGGGGAGATGCACCAGAAAACCCTCCACTGTATACCAACAGCAGTGCTTGAAAAATGCATTTCAGTTCCACATTTGCACACAAACGTAATAAAAAATCATTAAAAATATATATATGCTATAAACGCTTGGGTTTTATCCCTAGAGAGCGTTAACAACACATTACTGTCCCCTGTAAAAGACAAGTGTATGGTGACTAGCCAGCACGCAGTCTCAGACATCTGAAGTGGCCACTTCTCCTGTTCTCCATGTCTTGATCTTCCCCAAATGTCATAACAACGTGGGGGGAAAAACCCCGTCTGCATATCATGCATTCACCTCTAATAAATAGGTCGAATAACCCATTTTTTGCTTTTCAGCAGACAAGCACCCTAGCAACAGTGTCAGGATTAATTTGCATGCCAGAATACAATTTTATATTGACTACAAATATGTATCTCGTAATACGTCACTTTACCTCTTTCTCTTCGATCAAGATATTCAGCTGCTTCGATCAACATCTGCAGTTTCTCAATAGCCGTCATTTTAGGCAATAAACACCGATAAAAACGACAATGCGGGTCAGAAATAAACGAGGAAAAAAAACAAGCAGTAGCCTTTCGTTCAATCACGCTTCTTCCTCCTCCAGCGTCTCGACTAAGAAAAATCCAGTCAGGCGAATTTACTATTTTTTTTGCTTGTATAAGACAGCGAGGGAAATGTTTAGATATGGGGTTTGTTGATATTTCAGAAAACCAGAAATTTGTACAAAAAATGGCAGTAGGGGCTCTCAAAAATGGGGAGTAAAAAAATATAACAAATAAACACGCTGGTTTCCAAAATAGCTGGATGATAAAAACCGAATAAAAATGTCCCTCAGCTGCCAAAAACAACTTAATTAACTAGTCCTGTTCATATTAAACGAGATATTGGACATCAAATGTTAAAACTGGGAGGACAACAGGACACGAACAACAAAAACCCTTCCAGGTTTGCAAAATCTGGCAACTCTTCCTGAAAGCATGTAAGTGGTGACACTCAGGAAGGTCTAAAGACTTTTATAGATGAGCTGTCAAACAGATAAGAGCTTACAGCTTTAGTTCTGCACTTGGTCAATTTTAGGCTCTGATACTGACAGCAAACGCTGTTAACTAGAGACCACCGTCGAGTCTGGAAAAAAAACAGGCAAAAATACTGGATTGACAGCTCAGTCAGATCGATCTGATGAGGGTACAGGTTGCCAGATTGTAAAGCTTGTCAAAAAAAAAAAAAGTATATTTAAGCAGCTGTTGATATTATTTTTGCTAATAATTTAGAGCTTTGGTGCTGCTGTGTTGGTTGCTGGCTGGAAAACAAAACAGCATTCAACCTTCTTCCTTCTTGTTTAATTAAAAAAAGCGTCAATTTTGATATGCCTGTCCAGCGAGGTGGTAGACAATATTGTGTTGTGTAATAAAAAAAGGAAAAATCTTGATTGGTCGTTGAAAAAATGCGTTCAAAATAGGCTTTAAAATAGAATACACGGCCTCCCAAAGTCCAAACAATCGCTGGTTTCGATATTTCAAGCGTGACAAACGATCTGGCTACTTATTAAACAGCTCGAGCTGCACATGCTAAGCTGTGGCTGTGTGCAACTGAGGAAACTGAATCAAAAATAGGACAAAAAACACGCAGCTAGCGAAACCATAACGTCGTTGAGCCAGGCAGATGAGATGTTTGCTAGCTGCTGTCATGTTACTGTACGCCTCTCAGAGGCTCGGGAGAACCTGCGATTCTATTGGATGGACGATACAGGAAGCGGGCTTCTCATTGGATGCGTTTGCTGTCAATCTACCAGAGCGCATCTAGAACGGACCAATGGCTGAGCTGCATTCTAAAGCGTGAATATATGACTGCTGTAATGCGATTCCGCAAGATAATGGTGCAACTAAGCAGCGCCGTAGCGCCATTTTGGAGCGAGGGTAGAACCTGTGCCGTTGTATTCTGGCATTTGCTCCTGAGCCAAAATGGCTCATTATGCAAATCGTGTGTTGTTGTTATGCTATGATTGGCTGTTCTGCCGCAGCACTGTCGCCTGTGATTGGGCGCCTTTAAAAGGTTCCGGAACTCAACAGACACACCTCCCTTGTATATGCTGATGGTTAAAATGACTTAACATGATTTGTACGTTTTAAACAGATACCAGTGGAATTATTTTCTAATTCTCTTTACTTGTATTCATTTCTTTCTCTTGATGTTTTTAAACAAATTAAGCACCATTAAAAATATATGATAGAGTTGTCATTTTTCAAAAACAAATGATATTAAAATTGCACAATAACACTGGACAGACAAAAATATTCATAATGAGTTCCCATTTATTCAGTACTGCTAAATAAGGTATACAAGGCAATCAATTCGCAACATCAAATCCTTTTAATATTTGCTCCTACAAACTAAACTGACGCTTACATTACAGCCATTAACTGAAAAACAAAACAGATGGAAAAACTGCTGAAACACAGATTTACATAAACCCGGGGAAGAAAAGAGAATATACATTTAATCACAAAGACATCAAAGTCGTTAAAACGTGGTTACTGACGACTCCATCAGGCAATAAAATCCAAAGGTCTGTTGAAACCACCTTTCCTGTTCATGTATTGCCTGCAAGAGAAATATGATTACATCATTGATCTCCTTCCTGCACCAAAACATTACATCACTGCCCACCAATGAGAACCTTCGTCATTTAGCTGTGCAGTACCTGCAGGGGTGATTGGCCAAATACGTAACTGTTGCTGGGATATTAACTTTTCTCATAACACTTGCCGTTTGTACATATAAAAAAAGGATTCATTTATAAAATAAAGCCAGGAATTACAAATCACAGAACTAATATCAAGTTGAGGATCTTGGAGTTGGGCAGTATTAATTTCAGAAAAAAAAAAATATGGTAAATACACAGACCTGTATTTTCTCTTTTGCGACACGTTAAATGCAAACGCAGCATTGGATCCCTCCTTCTTCTTGCCCTGTTGAATAAAAATGACAACAATCGTACACCATGCATTATGCTCAAATTATGTAAACATTACTGTGCATGAAGAAAATAAATAGGGAAGAATTTTATAGCACACAATTAAGATTTTACCTTCAACTTTTATTTTAATTGATTTTTAACAGGAATATCTTTAGCATACACACTGTCTAGCTGTGCCATCTTGTGGTTATTTAGAGGATCAGCTTTGCCACTTGAAACTGCTATTATTTGTCAAGTTTAAAAAAAAAAATGTAAATGCTATACATATTATTGTAAACAAACTACAAAGTACATCTACTTCTCGTTTGGTTGTTCTTGTAGAATGAACCGTTTAGCAGTAAAGAAAGGGATCTCACCTTTGTGCTGTCAAAGGCTCCAAAGCCCATCAGTTTCATCATCTCTATTTCCTCCTCAGTCTTTCCTTGCATGTCCTCAGCTGCATGAGCAATCAGATGAGAAAGCACATCAAAGTGTCAGACATGGGTACATTCAGGGTCTGTTCTCAGCACCGTGATATCAGAATGAAAAGCATTCACATCCCATTTTACTTCTGTAGTTTGACACTTTTGAGGAGGACTTTTGACTGAGACGTGTAGACTGAAGGTCAAGATCAACCTTGAGAGCATGTTGACGTAGTCTACCATTCATATATATATATATATATATATATATTTTAATTAACAATTATGACCGTTTATTTTTTTCTTTGGAATAACATAAACTGATGAACCATGCACAATAAGACTATGAACATGTAGCTGACCTGAGGAAAAAAAACATTTTGTGAATAATACCATACTTTGACTTTATTAATATGTAAATACAGTGAATTCTGGTAAACACAGGAACACTGACTATACATGATTTTCTCACCTTCCTAACAAAATTGTACGTATCACTTTGCTTTGACTGTTTTGATTGATTCTAAGCGGGAAAATCTTAAGATTCAGAGAACGGCTAATGCACATCTGAAATGAGACTTTATAGAGTGCTGCAAGAATGACACATTTTTGTAGGCCAAAACCCAGAAATGAGTTGGCATTTTTGCACTTCCGGTTCCATCGTCCTGAAGTCAATGTGTATTTTGAAAAGGTTTTGGTTCAATGCCTAAAATAAGGTCTGTGGTTAACACAAGCTCAAGAAGTTTTCAGTTTACTCTACATTAGTAACCTAGTGTGTGTGTTTTTTAAAGCCTTTACTTTTATATTAAACATCATCATGCTGAACAGGAAAAACTCATCTACTTACCAGTCTGATTTTACAGCCTTTGGGCCAGATTTAATAAACAGGGCAAATTAGCATGAGAGCGCAATCCCATAAAAGCGCAGATGGGAGTGGAAAGTTCTGCGGCTGATCTACCGACAATACGCAAATTAAAGACACAGACACAGCCGGATGGTTTCCATATTGACAAACGCAATCTACTAAGCAGCACAAGTTAGTGTAAGGTCATAAACAACAGTAACAAGGTTACAAGTAACAAGTCTGGCCTACAAAAACCATCATCGCTACAGCACTCTATTGCAGAGCGAAAAGGGTTAACAGAGTAACAATCTCCACCTGATATCTGATGGACCTTTGCTGGTTTGTCCTTAACTTCCTTCCTGTCATCATCCCGTCTGTCCTTCTGCCGCAATGGAGATAGGGAGGAGGAGCGGTGTCGCCGTGGAGACCTGCATAAACAAGATAGGCACACAGCTGGAGGGAGGGTTTCAAAAACTAAACAACTGCGTTTTATCTAACCAGATTCACAGGCTTGTTATGTTCTTCACTTATCCGCTGTGTGTACATATTGTGAACAGCGAGTGTCTGATGCCACAAGCTCACCTGGATCTGCGTCTGTGGGGGGAACGTGAGCGTGACCTTCGTCTGTCTCTGTCGCGGGACCGGGACCTCTCGCGCTCCCTGCGCCTCCTCTCACGATCTCGCGAGGACGAGCGTGAGCGCCGTCTCTCTGGAATGACAAATCATAAAGTCATTACAAACAAAAGTCTGGGACAAAATAAATATGTTTGAATATTTGAATTTGCCAGCTGCCCGAAAAGTCCCTTGTTCCCTTCATTTGGTATACCAGTTCTTTTCATATTATTTAATAATTATTTTTCAGAGTTGGGGTTGTAGTTTAATGTCCTTCCTTTTACAAGGAAATTTGTCTTGGACTCTAAAGCCACAGTGATACACAGATTACAACACAAACAATACACAACATTAACAATTGACACCATCATTAAAAACACACACACACACACACACACACACACACACACAACACACAAACACACACACAAACAACTTTAAAAGCTAAAAACTTTAAAACATCTTACCATTTAAAATACTAATAGATCCTTGTAAAAATTATTTTTTGGTAACAGTTGCTTCCCTTAATGTAGTAATTGATTAATTGTGACTTGAATCAGTTACTTTACCTAGGTTAAGCATTACAAGGTCCAGCCAAACTAAATAAATAATAACATAAAAATAATAATAATTCACATGTGTACATAATTTCACCACCATATTTACCAGATTCTTTTCTTTCTTCATATTTTAATGTTACAATCTATTGATTTTGTGCTAATAATTTTAAGTGTGATTAATGATGACTTTGAAATGTTTTTCTTTTCATTAAAATTAGTGTGATCAATAATATTGAGATTATATTTGTTTTTACATTAAAAATAAATTGTAATATTATAATCTATCAATTGCAGTGTGATCAAATGTTTAGATTATATTCATTTTCTTTAAAGTTACAGATTTTTTTTACTTTAAAAAATGTATTTAATGTTGTGATCTATTCATTCTTTAGTGTAATCAGTAACGTGTTTGAGATCATTTTAATTTTTTCATATTTTATTATAATCTATTGCTTTTACTGTGATCAATAACGTGTTAGAGATTATATTTTTTGTATAAAAATAATTTTAATGCCATTCATTTTAATGTGATAGTGTTTGAGACCCCCCCCCCCATTTAAAAAAAATTGTAATGCTAATTTTAGTGTGACCAATAATGTTTGACAACATATTTAGACAATCTTTTATGAGAATTTGTCACTGATGTTACAACCCTTGCACCATTTGTGACACATTTAATAACAAACGTCGTCTTTTACAGGCCTACTTAGCAATAACAAGAGGTTAATAAATAATCAACAAAAACAGTCAATATGAAAGATGTATTTCGGCAGATAATGAAATGCTTTAATTAAAAAATATATTTATCTGTATTACACTGGAGTGTAGAAAATTTCAAATCGTAGAAAGAGTTTGAAAAGCAAAACAATTCAGCTGATCCGATTTGTGATGAATGTGCGCCAGGTGTGATGCTAACAACAGAACTATCCAGTCACACGTTACAATCCAAATATTTAAAACAATAATTGAACTCAAACCTCGTCGTGGCGGTGTTCGGCTCCTGCTTCTTCCCATGACTTGATCAATATAAAGCAGACTATTTTCTTTAAAACAGCGCGTTCACAAACTGCTAGTTAACTAGAAATTGCTAGATGGTCGCCATCAACTGTGCGCCTCAAAAAGCAGCCCGGAACAACAAACCCTTCAAGCGTTCCGCGACAAATAGTTCCTACCCTACCAAACATTACGATCCGCTTACTGAATATAGCGATATTAATCGTTACACATCGGTGTCGAGTTAAATGCTTCTGAGATACGTTAACAGCAAATACGAACTGCTTGCAACATATTTGTACTCGAATAAAGTTGTACAACGTTTTTCAAGTTAATTGGCTAAATCCGTGAAATAGTCATCTTTTATTTTCAGTCACAAGTAGGCTATTGTTTTGAAATCCACCCCAAAGAAACAGACTACAACAACTTTGCATGGATGTGATCTTTAATGAATGGTACATCCGATCCTAGCATTTTACATTCTAATATTGACATGGAATTAAGTTTACAAACCAGCTAATATACACAAAAAGCATTTAAATAACAGTGAATGATCATAAAAGTAATTACAACTGCAAAGAAGTTTCCAGCATACATATAAAATAAAGATACAAAAAAAAAAACCAAGTGGATCAAAGCCATGCATTTAAAGTTGGATTTTCTTTGCAGCAACAAGCCATGATCTTGCTTATTTTGGCCTTTTGACGTGTATTATTTGCAAGCCATTGCAATCATGATTTCCAGTGAATGGTGCATATTCAATTAGTTTATCCCTGCTATTCATAACAAAATTAGATGTAGATGTTTATGGTAGTTAAAAAAACATTTTAGAACAGTTATGCCACATGTAATTATATAAACATGAGCAACAATCAGAATCAATAGACATGAACAATCAATGCTTACTCAATGCCACATTCTTTTTTTTCTATACATGTACTAAGTGCAATTCATTTTAAATCAAGGGGAAGGGTCACATTTTAATGTGCATCAGTGAAGCATTGTGAAATTTGCATCGGTGTGGACAGAGTGTACCGAAAACATGTTTCAAGTCACGAAACCATAATCAAAAACTGGTATGGCATGTAAAGGTCAGTACATGGATACACAGTGAGTCTGACTGGATGTGAAGATGTATGTGTGGATGCATGTGAAAGTATTAGTAAAGAACACTTGGAGAAAGTGCCTGTAAGAGTTCAAGATTCTGCTTTCTCTTTTTGTTTCTTGCTTTTCTTTAGAAAACAGGGCGCCTTGAACTTCTTTTTTTTCTTTAATGGCGATTTGGAAGGTGAGCCCTCTGGGGTGTTGCCTGCAGGCTTGTTGGGCGGGGCAGTGGGTGGGGCCGAGGGCGTGGTTTCCGAAGTGTCAGTGGTGGACAGGGCCTTCATTTGTTTTTCTAGCTCCTCCTGCTGTTTCTTTTCGTCGCCTTTATCGTTTTGCACAGCATCTATGATTTTTCCATCTGTTTATAAATGCAATTGAAATGAAAACGGAAAAGAAATAGTACAGTAGAAATAATGAAAAGAGAAAAGAAAAGAAAAAGCGGTTAAGCATTTGTAAAGATGGTTAGGGATGGAACAGAAGCAGCTGCTATGACATTACAGTTTTGGCCACCATGCTCATTCAAGTTGTGTGCAATGTCTTAGTTTCTATATACTCACTAGTGAGACAAGATTTCAGTACCAAACGATTGTCCTACAAATTATAATACAGGGACAGAGACAGACAGAGAAGCACAAAGGTGTGAAGACAGATGGAGGCCATAGTACAGAGCTGAAAATGTCACATAAAAACAAAAACATGAAAACTGAAATGAAAACACGGACACAGACTTTAATACAGACATCCCATGTTACCGTACATCACCCAACTGCCATTAAAAAATGACTGAACAATTTAAAATGAAATAAAATGATAGATTCCGAAACCTTCTTAGAATAATTTGAGAGAGATCTCATATTAAAGGAATAGTTCAACCAAAAATGAAAAATCTGTCATCATTTAGTCATCCTCTTGCTGTTTCAAAAATCCATATGAATTCTGAATACAAAAGGATTATATTTTGAATAATGTAATGGGCGCTCTTTTCCATACAATTACAATTCAAATTGTAACCGTGGGCTGAAGCTTTTAAAGGATAGTTCACCCAAAAATGAAAATTTGCTGAGAATTTACTCACCCTCAGGTCGACAAATATGTAAATGAGTACACTTCTTCATCCGAACACATTTGGAGTAATTTAGCTTTACATCACTTGCTCACCAATGGATCCTCTGCAGTGAATGACAACATCAATAAGATATTTTTAACTTCAAACCATTGCTTCTAGCTAAAATGCCTAGTTGAAGTTAAAAAGGTCTTGCTTGATTTTTTTTTCTTGCAAACATGCAGCTTTTCACTACACAAGACATCAGATGATGGACTGGAGTTGTGTGGATTACATGTGGATTATTGTAATGTTTTTATCAGCTGTTTGGGCTCTCATTCTGACGGCACCCATTCACTGCAGAGGATCCATTGATGAGCAAGTGATGTAATGCTAAATTTCTCCAAATCATGTCATTTTAATATATGCATTTGAAACGACATGACAGAACAGTAATTTTTGGGTGACCTCTTTCTTTAATGCCTTTATATTTACTGATACCAGATTATAAAAGCAATTAGCATTGATATACTTGAGCCCATATTATGGATAAAACAAACAATCAATCACTATTTTTTTTTATGTTCCATTTAGTAACAGGGGTTGTCAACCAGAAGTTGATGATGCAATGCACAGATCAGCATGTGGGACCATAGCAGGTGTTTCTGCAGTGTCATGTTCACATGCACACGTGTGAATAAAGCACCACCGGGTCTCACCTGACGGTGGGGTCTTTTTGGGGAAGGTAGTTGGGGAAGTCCCCGTGTCATTCACCACCTCCTCCACACCTTTTACACAACATCAGGATAGGGGGAAGAAGAGGAGAGGAAACAGAAATAGAGGGAAATAAGGTGGAGGTGTACAGTGAGTAATAACCATTGTTGGGGAGTAATTTACTAAAAATAGCACTGCTAAATAAATAACATTTTTTTAGCAGAGTGACAGTAGCTCAGCTGATTTCAGTAAAATTTTCCATTCAAGTTGTCACTTAGTGTTCACAAAAGTCCCTGCATTTCATTTAAATACAATAATAATGTATATTTAGGTAAATGCTGCTGTTTATCACAGTGCTTAATACACAAATTGAGATAATCATTGTTTCTGTACCACAAAAATAATGCCAGAAAAGAACATACAATATCATTCAAAAGTTTGGAGTCAGCAAGATTTTTTTTGCTTTAGTTAAGACTTTTACTCAACAAGGGCACATTCAATTTATCCAAAGTAAAGGTAATGACATTTATAATGTTACAAAAGATTTTCTTTTGAAAGTTCTTCTGAACTTTGTTTTTATCGGTGAACCCTGATGTTAAAATGTATCCAGGTTTCCACAAAAACATTAAGCAGAACAACTGTTTTCAACATTGATAATAAGAAATGTTTCTTGAGCAGCAAATCAGCATATTAGAATTAGATTGAATTAGAATAAGATTTCTGAAGGATCATGTGACACTGAAGACTGGAGCAATGATGCTAAAAATTCAGCTGTCATCACAGAAATAAATTATATTTTAAAATATATTAAAATAGAAAACAGTTATTTTAAATTGGAATAATATTTCACAATATCACTGATTTTACTATATATTTTTTCCATCAAATAAATGCGCAAGAACATAAGACCGTTCTTTCAAAAACATTTAAAAAAAATCTTACTGACCACAAACATTTGAAAAGAAATGTAGCTTTTACTTACTGTTGTACCCTGCCTATCCATCTTAACTATAGTTTAACTACTTTAAATCATTATAGTTTGTAGCTTGGCGAGTAACTTCCCCAACATTGGTAGTAACTGTAAAGGGGTTTTTGGATTTTAGTGTGTGTAGGAAGGTTGTCAGGACACAGTGGAGAAAGATCAGTGCTCAGGTGCTGAACCATGAAGAAATGATGTCAGGACACAAAACCTCAAGTTAGTGATTTCTGGAAAGATGCTAAATTCTATTCAACTTTAATTAATTTATTTTCAAGGCACACTTCAAAGTATTAAATACATGCATTCTGTATTTCCTGAATTAAAATATATATTTTTCCAAACGTTAATTTTTAAGAGTAGATAATAGAAATAAAAAGTAAAACTCTGGTATTCAGTAGCAAAGTGACATCAACTCAGTATTTGTCTAAGGATGTGTACTGGAAGACAGTGGGTGTTTATTGAATTCTCTTCTTTAGTCCAGTGGGAAAATCAATAAAACATCAATACTTAGGCTAGAAATCAATGGGTTACAAAAAGAGAATGAGGGACTAAACTACATCTCGTCATCTCGTACCGTCCTGCTGGCCGTGTTGTTTGCGCTGCACCTCCTTGCGGTACTCCTCCAGCTCCTGATCCGTCAGCTCATTGAAGGGATTTGGAGTCTCTGGTTCCAGTGTGGCTGGAGGCTCCACAGCCTCGGGAGACTGGAAGCCCAACGATCATGTTCACATAATCAACACATGCGCACAAGCAAAATCATTTAGAAATGGATTTTGATCAATGAAAAGTGCTCACTACAGATACGTACATGGTATTTTTTTTAAAAGATCTTATTTTATAAATTAGAACTGCCTCGAACATTATGTAATTTCTAAGTTCATATTGTAAAAAATATTTGTCTTTATTAGTAAAAAAAAGTTAAATAATCTACACATTCACAAAAGTAAATAAAAAAACATTACTAAATTTGTTAGATTTATGCTTAAACTAGAAAAAGTATTTGCCAATGGGATAAGAAAAACAAACCTGACACAATAAACATCTGATACATGATAAAGAATATTCTTTTCGCAGTGTAAACATGCGTATATATGAACTAAATGGCATTCTGTGATCTTACCGGTGGACTGTTTTCTGTGATGACGCTGGCTAACACCTGAGACTGAGGTCCGGCTGTTTTCATGTCCTGACGATTCTGCTCTCTTATCTGAAATACAAACAGCACAGTGTTCATAGAAGAGAATCCTACCTAATGTGACGCATATCTGTGTTTTACTCTTTGGCTTTCATTCTGCCAAGCTTGAACCTTTTCATACTCTACAGACACAATGTTCAAAGAAGAGGATCCTACCTAATGCGATGCATAACTGTGTTGTACGGTTTGACTTTGTGTATTCGCACAAGCTTGACCATTTCACAGGAAAAAACTAAAAACAAAACACCCTTTTTTAAAGCATTTGCTAATTTCTGCATTAGTGCAGGTAGACTCCCTCAATGATACTGCCGCTCAATGTTTGGCTTTCTTTTAAGCATATAATTAATATTAATATAATTAATTGATGACGTGGCTTCGTAGGGACATCAGTTGTCCACCTCATGAGAGATCTGAAAGTATCTCAAAGATCTGGCTGAGGAAGCCGAGAAGAGTAGCTTTTGGCTCTGGATAAAGAGGAAGGACACGTGTTGGGGCACCACCTAGCACAGAGCCATGCTGCAGGGGGTGACAGGGAGATGTCCCTGTCACTGCCTCGCCACCAGGAGGCGTTTCGGGTTTAAAGGGGCAAAACGTCAATGAGCGATGGTACCCGGCTGATGACCCTGCAGCCTGCCAATTCGTAGGCACCGGAGGAGGTGCGTCAGGCAGCAATGCCTTAGCAGGTAAAGATCTACCTGTGTAATAAATGCAATGATTTCAAGGTGCAAACGTAATTTATGCATATTCATGCACATAATTTAAATATTATTGATGAAAGACGCAGTTCGTGTTCTGTTTTTTTTTGGTAAATCATCTCTCTACATCTGCTGATCTTTCTCCTTTCCGTGCGACTATTCTCTCCTCCCTTCACTGCCATCTTGCTCCTAAAGGTGAAACTGAAACTCATGTTGCAACACTTCTGCCACTACAAACACTGTCTCTCACTGTTGGTAAGACTACCATTCTGTGCCATAATAATTGAAATCTGCTTTCAGTTCTGTTGGTAGTTTGAACAGACAAGCAGCAGCAACTAATGATAGCAACTGATTATGATAAAATAGGTCTTTTTTTTCTGGAAAAGTTTGGACTCCGGTGGTATCACGGTTTCCACAAAAAATATTAAGCAGCACAACTCTTCTCAACATTGATAATAATAATACATTTTTCTTGAGCAAATCAGCATATTAGAATTATTTCTGAAGGATCATATGACACTGGAGTAATGATGCTGAAAATGCAGCTTTGCCATCATAGGAATAAAAGTTGGAAGGACACGTGTTGGGGCACCACCTAGCACAGATGCATGCTGCAGGGGGTGACAGGGAGACGTCCCTGTCACTGCCTCGCCACCAGGAGGCGTTCCGGGTTTAAAGGGGCAAAACGTCAATGAGCGATGGTACCCGGCTGATGACCCTGCAGCCTGCCAATTCGTAGGCACCGGAGGAGGTGCGTCAGGCAGCAATGCCTTAGCAGGTAAAGATCTACCTGTGTAATAAATGCAATGATTTCAAGGTGCAAACGTAATTTATGCATATTCATGCACATAATTTAAATATTATTGATGAAAGACGCAGTTCGTGTTCTGTTTTTTTTTGGTAAATCATCTCTCTACATCTGCTGATCTTTCTCCTTTCCGTGTGACTATTCTCTCCTCCCTTCACTGCCATCTTGCTCCTAAAGGTGAAACTGAAACTCATGTTGCAACACTTCTGCCACTACAAACACTGTCTCTCACTGTTGGTAAGACTACCATTCTGTGCCATAATAATTGAAATCTGCTTTCAGTTCTGTTGGTAGTTTGAACAGACAAGCAGCAGCAACTAATGATAGCAACTGATTATGATAAAATAGGTCTTTTTTTTCTGGAAAAGTTTGGACTCCGGTGGTATCACGGTTTCCACAAAAAATATTAAGCAGCACAACTCTTCTCAACATTGATAATAATAATACATTTTTCTTGAGCAAATCAGCATATTAGAATTATTTCTGAAGGATCATATGACACTGGAGTAATGATGCTGAAAATGCAGCTTTGCCATCATAGGAATAAAAGTTAAAATTGAAAATAGTTTTAATACTGTAATAATATTTCATGTTTCACTGTATTTTTAATCAGCATCTGTAGTGTATTTGCTCAAAATGCATGTGTTGTTCACTGTGGGATGATTTCCTGATTTCACTTTTTACATCAATAAAATCTGCAGTTTCAATACAGATGTTAAATCCCAATGACAGAAAAGCTTACTGTACCTTATTTCTAGTCTCAAGCACCTCCTGTGGGTTGGTGAACAGAGGGACAAACTGGTTTGGATTCTCTATCTTAATGGCCAGTCCACTGCCCTGTGTGATTTCCTCTGCCTTCTGCCACTAAAAGAGGAGAAATCAATACAGAAGGAATTCAGCTGCTTGACCAAAAGCATGTCAGTCATTCCAGGAAGACACTCTGCTGTTAAAAAGCAGACAATTTAGGGGAAATATGATAGGGAAATATGCAACAGATTCAAAAATAACCAGCAGAGGGCAGTGCAAGCACTGCAGTGAGTTTGTAAGACAATAAAATATCTCCCCTGCATTGCAGAGAAGGAGAAAGGGAGGTGGGTGGAACATGGTAGAGGAGACAGCAGAACAGTAGTGCTCTCACAGTGATGTAACGAATACGCCATTATTCTACCAATAATATCCTATGATTCACAGTAAGTCTATTTTCTGAACTGCAACACACTCACAGGCTAGTTATTCAAAAATACAATACTGAAATGATACTGGCAACTACGGGCTTACATTTTCAGAGGAAAATGTGACTGATGCTTTTGCAAAACTCACCACCACAAGGCCAGGTTGTTGTTGGGAAATTGTTATCTGGTTGTTTCTGGTGGTTGCTAAGTTAAAGGAATAGCTCACCCAAAAATAAAAATTTACCAAAAATGTAATCAAACTGATTTACATCTTGGATGGCCTGAAGGCGATTCTCCATTGGAACAGATTTGGAGAAATGTAGCATCACTTGTTCACCAATGGATCCTTTGCAGTGAATGGGTGCCATCAGAATGAGAGTCCAAACAGCTGATAAAATGACATGAATCCACAAGTAATCCACACGACAAAGAAAAGCTGTGTGTTTTTAAGAAACAAATCCATCATAAACCGACACCTCTGGCCATAATCCACAATGACGCCCACAGTCATATTTGTTTAAAACGGTTTTGGACTGTTTTCGCTTGTAAACAGTGCTTGATCTGTGCATATTTCTCTCCTGATTCAGATGAGATGACTTTTTCACTAGAGAAAGCAATATTTTAGCTGGAAGCAAAGGTTTGAATTGAAAAACGTCTTGATACATTTCTTACAAACATGAATCTTTTCACGTCACAAAATGTTAATTGATAGACTAAAGTCATGTGGATTATTGTGATGTTTTTATCAGCAGTTTGGACTCTCATTCTGACGGCACCCATTCACTGCAGAGGATCCATTGGAGAGCAAGTGATGTAATGCTACATTTCTACAAATCTGTCCTGATGAAGAAACAAACTAATCTACATCTTGGATGGCCTGAGGGTGAGTACGTTTTCAGCAAATTTTCATTTTTGGGTGAACTATTCCTTTAATATGCAGGCTAGGTAGCAATGTGTTCAAATCCTTAAAGGGATTGTTCACCCAAAAATGATCTGACATTCTGTGTCAGCTGCGTCACGCCGGATCTGTTTCCTACGTTGTTGTAAGTACGAGTACAGTTTAGTGGTCAATGCTAATAAGTTTAAATATGTAAATGTAAATATTTTTCACACTTTAATTATGAAATTATAGGAACCCTACCCCTAACTCCTATTGTAGTACAATATCAGCCATACTCAAGTTATATAAAGTACACAAGTTCCATAAATTCTCTCTCACCGTAGTCCGATGTCCCGGACTGGCCTGGTCCTGGCTGACTTTCTGATAGACATTTGGGGTGTTCAGCCATCTAGTCTTCTGCTGTTGTCTCTGGGCATGGGGATGGAGTCGGGGGTGAGGCTGAACTCCGTCCTCATGAAAGGAAAATGACGTGACGGTGGCAGGAACCTCCACCTCTCTCCTGGTTCTGGAGCGCTCCAGCAGCACTGGGAAACGGTAGGCGTATCCTGTACGGTAACCCTAAAGAATGATGACCAAATGTTCAAATGTCAAGTCTACCAGTAATAAACTCACAATGTGGTAAATAGCTCTGGGGCCGGTTGCAAAACTGCTTAGACAAGTCTTAAAAATTAAGCCATCTAATTTGTTTTCTTCTAGACTGGTCATAACTGTTTAAAGTCAATAACAAAAATGTAGATTGGCCCAATTTTATTCAGAAAAGTGAGACTGATTATCTCTTGGCTAACTGCTAGTTGGTCAAACTAGTTCTTAAGACACAGTCTTAACATAGTGTCTATGTTTATGCAACTGGCCCCTGGTCTAGATTGGCTAAGTTTTTAGACGAACCAGATTGTCCAGCGTCCTCATCAATGCTTCAAACTCATGTTCTCCCAGCCTGCTCTTGTGCATGGGGCCGAAGGTGGATCCGGCCCAACCCACAGTTCCTGTGGCGACTGGCCTGTGAATGTTGCGGTCCAGCATGATTAGGTTTTGTTCCCCTCCAGCGCTGCACAGTGCTGCCACCTGCCAGGACAGCACAACACTGCAGCATGACTCAATGTGGACAAACTGCATTCTGCTATTCACCTTCTGCACTTTTTTTTCACTTTTCACAATCCTTTATTGTGCTTCTCTCATGGTTCACACAACTTTTGACCAATGGATTTCCATGACTTTTCCATGACCTCTCCAGTCATTCATGGAATGATGAAAAAATTTGAAACAGATTGCTGAGGCAGATTTCCCATGTGCAATTTGCTCAAATTAGTAGATTCAAACCATTGTAATTATTAGTATACAGATATCAGCAATAAGACCTTCAAGTGACAGATTTATCACATGCTTTACATTGGTGTTTTTACTCTACACAATCACGCTATATGCAGCTGATGAAATATATAGCAAAGCAAAAACTAGAAAAAAATTATATTTACTATAAATATTTTCCTACTGTTCAAAAGTTTGTGCTCAGCAAGATTTTTTTAAACGAAATTAATACTTTTATTCAGCAAGGGCACATTAAATCGATAAAACGTGACATTAAAGACTTTTATAATGTAAAATAAAAGATTTCTTTCCACTTCTTTTCCAATATTTTTATTTTCCACAAAAATATTAAGCAGCACTAGCAAATAATAAGAAATGTTTCTTGAGCAGCAAATCAGCATATTAGAATGTTTTCTGAAGGATCATGTGACACTGAAGACTGGAGTAATGATGCTGAAAATTCACCTTTGCATCACAGGAATAAATTACATTAAGAATATATTCAAGTACAAAAAAGTTATTTAAAATTGTAATATTTCACTGTTTTTACTGTATTTTTGAAATAGAAAACATTTAAAAAAATCGTACTGACCTCTACGTTATGAAAGGTAGTGTATATTTAATGTAAACATTTATATTATAATATACATATTTATATTTATACTAATATTTATACAACAAATACGACTTTCTGTGTTTCTGTTGACTGACTCGGAGTATTGTCTCTCTTCACTTTCACTCACTCTGTCCTACTGTCCCACTAATCTACTCTTCCATATTTTTGCCCTCACAGGAAGGGCTGTAATTTGTTTTTTCTTACCTGTATTTGACAGGCGGTCTGGATGTGGTAAATTGTGTAAAAGGCCTCCTCCACTGACTCTCCCAGTGCCACGATTCCATGGTTCCTCAATACCAACACCTGTACAAGAATGCTTCATCAACCCATTTTCCACCTTGAGAGCCTCACATCATCATGTTCTGAGGGAGCAGGATATTTACTACCGATAATCTGTGTCTGTAATCTAGGATCTAACCTTGCATGTAGGGCCAAGGCTCTTCTGGAGTTCCACTCTGTCCTCTTCTGCCTCCATCACTCCATTATAGTCATAATAAGCTACCTCGCCCACCAGCAAAGCCTCATGGGATAACGGTAGAAGGCCACATTTCATGGCTGATACCTACATGAAAGATTAATAGTGGTGAGTTACAGGAGCAGATCAGTGCTAGAATAATAAAACCCACATATTAAGATTAATGACAGAATGTATTAATGGCAGCCAAAAGTGCTACCTAAAGCATTTTAAATCTTTAACAATTGACAGCTCTCAGGTTTCTAGGTAATTTGAGCTTCTAAATAATATAATAATAATAATGATATTAATTAATATTTTTAATAATGGAATACATATTTTTGCCATCAGTGGAAGACTGGACTTCAGAATAAACAAACACATTAAAAAAATAATAGTAATAGATACACAAATGACTAATATTTATTTTATTTTATTTATCATTTATAATTCACAAACCTAGGGGATAAATATAAAATGAATAAATAAAAATAAACAAATAAATACAAGTCATTTACATGTTTCACAAACATGGGGTAAAATAAAATAAAAAATAATTTTGCAATGCTGGGGGAGAAGGTAAGGTAAGGTAAGATAAGATAAGATGAGATAATAAAATACTAGTCATTTATGTGTTTCACAAACTTGGGTTATAAATAATGGATGGATGGATAAATAAGTTTAGTAATAATATTTAGTTAAATTTTCAACTACAAATTATTTAATTTAAATGCCATTTGTTTCGATCAGGGACTGTGTGTAGAAAGCAATACTCCACTGTAAGTTGCTGTTTCAGCAGTTGGGACTTTTCTTAGGCAAACGTGTGACGTACCGCAGCTATGGCTGGAGTGTGGAGGTGCAGCAGGCAGCGGACGTCCGGTCGAGCTGAATAGATCGCAGAGTGCAAGCTGAATGCAGACAGATCCACTCCCAGAGTAGTGCTGCCTTTCTCTACCACCTCCCCGAGAATATTCACCTTCACCTGGACGTCATAGAGAGTACATGCTTTAATGAAGCTTTCGCTTGAAAAATTAGATCCAACTGCATAATTGACTACTTTTCCATCATGTTTTAATATATTTAAATATACATTTTATAAAAAAATAATTTAATAATAATTTCAATTTACATTTATATTTCAATACAAAAAGAATAATTTAAAATAAAAATGAAATGACTGCATTTTCCCTTTAAAGGTGAACTGCATTGTTTCTTATTTTATCCATTACAAAATGAGCATTTTTGACAGTTTGTACACATGCATGAAAACGAGAAATATTTTCATGATTAAAGGGGTTATATGATGTTGCTAAAAAGAACATTATTTTGTGTATTTGGTGTAATGAAATGTTTTGCAACAATGTCCAAAATATGTCCAGAACATGCTGAATCTTTCAGTTTTATCAGCAAATACTACACACAATCACTCCTTTTTCTGGTGACCTTCATTTGAATGCTTTTGGCCAGTTAAAGGCTGTCATAGGGAGCCATGTTGCAGGACATGAGAGGAACAAGTTTGGTTAGTGTGTGTTTGCAGACAGAGTCTCACCAGACTGGAGGCAGTCACCTCCCCGTAGGCCAGACCATCCGGCAGCACGAGGAAATGTTCCTGTTCTTTACTAACACGCATCTGCAGAAAGAAAGAGACGCTTTTATCTAAAGCAACTCTCAGTACGCTTACAGGAACATTCTCCCTTCCCTAGAGGAGCCTGTGGTTAAAGGGTTAGTACACCCATTAAATTCTGCCATCTCTTACTCATTCTCATATCCGATCATGGTTTCACTCAAAGCTATATTTGTACTACAGTGTACAAGTCCTTAATTTTATGGTAAGGACTTCCTCAGAAGAAAATAATCCCTTTTATTTTTGAGTGAACTATCCCTTTAAGAGTTCTGATTTTCATACTTCTTGTGAAAATCAAACCAGCAACCTCATTTAGCAGACCTGATCACAAAATCACTTCCTATTAGGATAGGCTTTTTAATGACACTCAAATCCTTATAGATTTAGCATAGGAGATATGAATAAGTATGCTAAAGGAGCATTTTTTTTAATCAGCTTAATGTGCCTCAGAAGTGATAGACTGGCAGCTGTGTGAAGTTATTTAAAGTGCACTATATGTGAACTTTTTTATTATCATAAGCTTGAGTTACATAACAGTTTAAGAAGACACGTACACTACCGCTCAAAAGTTTGGATTTAGAAAGATTTCATTTGAAATAAATTCATAATTGTATTCCGCAAAGACACATTAAATTGATCAAAAGTGACATTTAAAAACATTTATACTGTTAAAAAATTATCTTTTAAATAAAGATTTTCCTTTTTTAAACTTTTTATTCATCAAAGAATCCTGAAAATAAATGTATCATGGTTTATTTAAAAATATTAAGCAGTACAACGGTTTTTAACAGTTGATAATAATAATAATAATAATAATAATAATAATAATAATAATGTTTCTTGAGCAGCAAATCACCATTTCAGAATGATTTCTGAAGGATCATGTGACACTGAAGACTGGAGCAATTATGCTGAAAATACAGCTTTGCATCACAGGAATAAATTGCATTTTAAAATATATTAAAATATTAAATAACATTTCACAATACTGTCTCTACTGTAAGCATAAGAGACTTCTTTCAAAAACATGTATTTTCAACCTTCATTACATTGTTAAATCAATCAAGCTCATAGATAAAAGTTGTCTGATCAGTACGTAGTGAACAGTGAGCACTTTTCAGGATTCTTGGCGCACTGACAGAAGGTTTTAAGGGTCGTGTTTCCTTACTGTGAGGCACGTGTTGGCCAGCTGGGCCCAGCCGTACAGATCCACCAGACGGTGTACGCTAGCCAGCTTGCAGCGCATCAGTCTCTCCCCCTTCACCATGGAGCCCGGCTCGCATCCGTGCAGATCGTTAATGGGGGTCACCATGGTAATGGCTGTACAGGCATGAGCAACAAGACAAACAGCACAAGTGTGTGTCAGTGAAAATCTTTTAGTGATGAAGGACTTTGCATAAAAATAGCAGCACTACAATAGTTTGTCTACTGCAGTTTAAGTGGTGTGACGGACATCAGGTTATTTCACCTCAAAAACCTTTTCACAAAAGACAGAAAAACAGCTCAATTTCACAAGGACATTTGAAAAGCACAACTGAATTTACTTTATGAATTAAATTCATTGTGTTTGAAACTAAAACTCCTCTTACTTGTAAGTGTCTGAATTGAACAATAATGATATATGATATGTGAATGAATGTTGTATGAAATTAAAACTCCATGGAAGCTTGTTTTTGTCATGGGATTGAAAAATAAAAAAGTAATTGCAATTTTTTAATCTCACA
>NW_015554072.1:811278-815598 GCF_001515605.1 Sinocyclocheilus anshuiensis
TATCTTTTTCTTGCAATTCAGAATTGTAAGATATAAACTCAGAATTGAGATAATTCTTAATTCTGAGAAGTCTGAATTTTGAGATATAAACTTGCAATCCCCCCCCCCAAAAAAAATAAAAAATAAAATTTGCAAGATGTAAACTCAGAATCTCTAGACATAAACTCGCAAAGTCAGAGTTGTGAGATAACAGTTTGCAAATACTTTTTTAATGATTTTATTCTGTGACAGAAACAAGCTTCCTAAAAACTCTTATTAGGCAATAGATATAAAGAATACTTTTGTCTTATATATGACAATAATCCACATGATTTTACAAGTGAAAGAGATCACCAAGCAGAGAAGGATGTGCAGTATTTATATGAAATGTAGTGTAAACACATCAGGCTTTATTTATGAAACACAAACAGAACAACCTTCTGAGTAAATCATTTGTAAATCCTTCCTAGGTAAATGACTGCATGTGTTACGTACTGGATTGATTGATGGGCAGCGAGGCTGGAGATCCGTGAGTGGCCATGAAGTCTGCGATCTGTCTGAGAGCCCACATATTGGAGGAACTTCCTTCTTTCTTCATCTGCTCCTGAATCAACACATCCAGCTCCTCTCTAAAGGACTAAAACATACAAATAAGATTCAGTACTCCGCTACACAATGCACTAGTACACACAAATAAAGGAAAAAGCACATTGTGCACATAGGTGGTTATTAAATAACACATCCATTAATTTATTATAAAAAAGCAGCATTTTAGGTGTAAATTTAGAGATATTATTACAGAATGTAACTGGTAACTTTTTTTTTTAAACCTTTTTTTCTTTTTGCTCTTTCACCTCAAGTTTGGTTAAACATTTTTTTTTTTTTAATGTTTTTGAAAGCAGCCTTTATACTCACCAAGGCTGCATTTATTTGATCAAAAATACAGTAAAAACAGTAATATTGTAAAACATTATTACAATTTAAAAGAGCTGTTTTCTATGTTAATATGTTTAAAAATTTTATTTATTCCTGTGATGCAGAGCTGTATTTCAGCAGCATTACTCCAGTCTTCAGTGTCACATGATCCTTCAGAAATCATTCTAATATGCTGATTTGGTGCTCATTATAAAAGTTGAAAACAGTTGTGCTGCTTTATATTTTTGTGGAAACTGGGATAGATTTTTTTTATGAACAAAGTTTGAAGAACAGCATTTATTTGATTGATCAAAAGTGACAGTAAAACCTTTTTTTTTTTTTTTAAATTGAATATACCCTTGCTGAATAAAAGTATTACTTTCTTAAAAAAACGTAATGTATACTGTAACCAGATTAGCATTTCCTTAAGAAAAAAAAACTATTAAAGTTTCACAAGTTTAGCTTTTAGGCTTTTTATATGTACATGAAACACTGCAATACAGTCTTTCCCTTTCTTTTCTATCATTATCAACAAATACTATGACAGTCTTTAGTAAATGTAGCTATAAATTGCTAAATGTATATGCAAGAATAACTGAAGCAATCGCTAAAGTTTAATCTCAAAGTTCTTAAAGTCAAAAGTTTACAAAAACTGTCAATAGACTGAAATAGATTTCAGAAAGTCTGAATAGAATTTATGAATAATTTGTGTTAAGCTGTTTAGACTGAATTAATTTCAGATGTTTATTACTGAAGAACAGGAGTTTATAAGAAAGTTTGTAATAAACTAACTAGAATGTTTGAGGAATATCAATACAGTTTTACCTTGTAAGTACTGTAATAATTATACAAGAATCAGAAATGTTGTATAAGTTTTAAATAAAGCATTAAACAATGTCAGTCGGCCACATATTTAACAGTTGAATGCAGCACACACAAACACAGTATAACAGACATAAAACCCAGATAAAACAATACATTTGTGAACATATGGAAACAAAAAGCTGGAAGAATTTTTGAGTTACAGGATCCAGTACAGTCCACAACGGAGAAAGAAAAATAATTGACCTCTTCAGTTCTGTCCTTCACTCAACACGTTCCCTCCATACTGAGTGGTTTTTATTGTTTTGCACCAACACCTAAAACTCCCTGCACTCTCTATCTCTATGTTTTCTCCTCCCCTGCTCTCTCTCTATCTCTCTCTCTACGGCTGCAGCTGTCCGTGGTGATTCAGGGCAGATTATATCTGAGCTGTGGAGATAATCATATCTTTGGGAACCTAATGAGGGGGAAGGGGAGAGAGGACATAGGGATTGGAGGCAGGACATTAAAGGGTGGACAGAACAGGCGAATTAAAGGAGACAAACCAATGTGGGTCCTGGAAGTAAAAACCTCATTCATTTTCTCTGTAGAGAAAATGTATTGATGGTGATAATATATAAAACCTTCAAAACATAAATAGCAGGAGCTCAGATAAATATTTTAAAATATAACTGCAAATATAGAATATTTCATTAAAATCTCCATACACTCTTAAACTGCTTATATATTATCATTAACTTCAAACAAACTTATAAGCAAAGCAAAGCAAATTTATTTATATAAACTTATATAAATTTATTAAAATTTAGGGATGAATCCAAAATTACCCCTACAGTCTTAATATGATCATCAAGCTTTAAGGAAAGTGAACCTAGCGGAGCAGCAAAGGTAGGTGACATAGAGGAACCTACAATCAGTCTTCTCTCATTTAATTGAAGCTGTTAGAGAGCCAGAGCTTAATGTCAGTATAGCATTCATGTACTTTATCCAAAGAACATGATTCATCTAGGCTCACAGGAAAATAAAACTGAAGATCATTGGCATAACAATGGTAAGTAAGACTGTACTTCCAAAAAATGTTGCCCAAAGGAAGCACATGCAAAGAGAAGAACAGCGGCCCCAAAATCGATCCCTGTGGAACACCACATACTAAAGGAGCAGATGTAGAAGAAAAGTCTCCTTACTGCACTGAAACGGTCCTGTCCTTTTAACTACGATGCAAACCACTGAAAGGGCTGTGCCCTGGACACCAACCCAACACTCCAAACGATTAAGAAGAATCTTATGGTCAATTTGATCAAAAGCAGCACTACCTACGATAATAGGATATCATTAGTAACTTTAAGTAGTGTAGCTTCGGCGCTATAGAAGGTCCTAAAGCCCGACTGGAATATATCTAAAATACCAAAAGTGTTAAAATATGAGAAGAGTTATGAATAAACCACTTTTTCTAAAATCTTGGAAATAAAAGACAGTTTAGAAATAGGTCTAAAATTATTATACACTGTATGAACCAAATGAGTTTTTTCAACAAGGTATGAAGAATTGCATGTTTAAAACTAGTTGGTACTACTCCACTCATCAAGGAGCTACTGATTATATCTTTAAAAATATTTGACTTGCGACTACCTCCCTTAATTTTAGAGACAATGTCCGCAAGCGGCGCTGAAGAAACTGGTTCAAAGTGAGTGAAAAAAAGTAGACTGTGTTGGATTTGGTAATGAAAGGGAATGTGAATGTACAACTGCACTTCTGACCTTCTCAATTTTTATTTTTTATTTTTTTTTAAGTAAAAAACACTAAAATCTCTTCACAAGTCTCTTGAGTAGCATCTAGCATTACATTCCTTGAAGGGTTTAAAACAGACTCAATTGTGTCAAACATTACTTTTGGTTGATTTACATTATCTGAAAATTACCCTTGAGGAGAATTTCATTTTCGCATCCTTTACTGCCTTCTGATAGTTAAACAGGCATTTCTTTAACATCTCAAATGAAATTTGAAGCTGAGAACGGGTGACACTGCTTACCCAAGGTTGAGAGACTCCTTTACTTTTTTTAATTTAAGCGGGGCAACATTATCTAAAGCACGAGTACACAACTTATTACAAGCTTCAACCAGCAATCCAATATCATCCCCACCTGTGACATTGTCATTAAAATGTGATGAATAGAATTCCGAAAAAGAATCAGCAGTTGAAGACTTAATAGTCCTAGCATAATATGAATGCCGAGAAGAGGTTAGGGGAACAAAAGAACAAACAGCATCAAATACCACTGAATAATGATCGGAGATGCCTACATCTGAAACCTCTAAATTGGATACAGAAAAGCCATATGACAACACAAGATCTAATGTGTGACCTTTCTTATGAGTAGGACCAGAAACATGTTGTATTAAATTAAGACTCAATAAGAGAAAGAAATTAATTAACCAGTGGCTACATAAATGCACATTAAAATCCCCAATGACCAAAAGTTTATCACAGCGAGACACCAGTCCAGACAGAAAATCAGAAAAATGGTGGATGAACTCATTGAGTTTAGGAGGTCTATATATTAAGGCACAAAAAAAAAAAAAAAAAAAGAAAAAAAAAAACGCAAA
>NW_015554072.1:816049-822183 GCF_001515605.1 Sinocyclocheilus anshuiensis
CCAAGTCCAAAGAATCAATCTTCAACAATTGTACCTCGAAGCTTGAATACATTTCTGTGGATAGCAGTCTACATTTAAAACCGTCTCGAAAAACAGTAGCAACACCACCTCCACATCCTGAGGTCCGAGGGGAATTCAAAACGTCACAGCCTGGTGGTGTCAAATCACCCAGAGACATCGGATTCAACCAGGTCTCAGTAATAAACAAAAACTCCAGCATATGCAACGTCAAAATGTCATTCAGAATAAAAGCCTTGTTTGATATGGAACGTGCATTTAAGAGACCCATTTTATAGAAGTAAGTTCAGTCTTTTCCTGTGGAGCATTGGCTATATATTTTAGCACACTAATACCATTAACACCTTGTTTCACATTATGTAAACCATTCGAAGAATAGCGGTGTGAGGACCAAATGACCAGAATGACTTATAATTAAAGACTGTAAGTTAACAGTTTTATATTAAATTATAGTTACTGTGATTCAACGGAGTAGTTTATTTTTGTCTTTTTTTTTTAGATTTTCACATAGTTTTAGCTTCAAATGTTGTAATGTTTCAATGAAAATATATTGCATATTTAAGGAAAACAGCAATTCTCTTCAAATAATAGTTATAATTATAAACTCATAATTGTATTAATATATTATCATTTAAATACTAATAATATGAAAATATATTAACTCCAAATATATAATATTTATTTACTTTATTATTAATTGCAATTGACAATCAAATCAATCTGCTGCCTTTTTTTTCAGTTGATTTTTGTTTAGCTTTTCATATACTTTTTGCTCTAAATCAAATGTTATAATGATGCATAGAAAATAAATAGCATATTTGTGGAAATCAGAGCAAGTTTCTTCAGATAATAATAATATTAGTCATTTCAAATAATAATAATAATTTACGTATATACTCTATTTTCTTCATATATTATCATTGAAATATTAGTAAAAAATATATTAGTTCTTCTCATCAAATATAAAATATTTATTATTATTATTATTTATTATTAATTGCAAATTATGCAATCAAAACGTTTTTTTAATTTTTTTATTTTTATTAAGTAGTTAATTTTTTTGTTCAGATTTTCATACTCTTTTTACTCCAAATTGAAATTTTTGTGATTTCTCTCAGAAGTGGCTGGTTTTAAGTTTTCTTTTTGCTTTTTTTGAACCCCTATGGAAAACATCAATGGGGGAAAAAATCTTCCGGAATAAAGCCGCTGAAAAAGTAGATGATCAGCGTTGCGCTCTTTTAGCCCACAAGGATATAAACACAAATCTGAGTCAATTCTCAAATGCAAATATATGAGCTTCACTTATTCGCGCACACTTTCTTACTCACAGGGCTTTGCAGGAGACTGGAAATTCGTTTCTTGAGGCCGCTGGACGGCATTGACTGCTGGGGCGACTGGATCATTTCTCCCTCCAGACACTCCCCATCTACAGGACTGTGCTGGACCGGAGTCCCTTTAGGGGTGGGAGTTCTACTCATCTTCTTTCTCCCAGTGTGGGAAAGAGTAGAAGGAGGATAGAAAGAAAACAGATAAAAAGGAAAGGATAGGCAAAGCAGGACCAAGCGAGATCGCTGGAAGGGAGCAAGTAAAAAAGAAATACAATATGAAAATTATTCAGTTATAATCTGGAGTTATGTTAATGAAAGATCCTTATGCACATCATGGAAGAGTTTTCTTTTACATATATGTGCATGAGGAGGACATATAGGCATGTTTGCATATTAATAATAGACGCACGTGCAAATGCACACAGGCAGGCCTGCAAATACTAGATAAGTATTTCTTCACACCACACCCAAAGTCACGTGGAGGCAGCAATAACGGTCATACATCCAAACAGCAATACGCATACAGTAGTTCTTTATGTGCATTAGTAAATATGATCGATTAGTTTGCTTGAGGAAGCTCTGTTTAAGAAATTACATATAGAGAAGCCTTTTGGGTCGTGACTAAAATTGACTAGAGTGATGCTATTACTATTCCAGGATGGATAACAGATGATTGATGGCACATTATCTAAGACCATAAGCCTGAATATCTTCAATTTCTTAAAGTCCTACTCATATTCGCATACAGTACATAAATGGTCTTTCAGCATGGAAAAACAGAGGGCCGAAACATCACCTGAACTGAAAAATCAACTACGTCTGAATTTTTGTGCTTAAAAGTTGATGCAATTTTCTTTGGTGTTAAACAAATTCTCTTATCCAGGTTTTATCTGTGAGGCAATTATAAGTAAGCCACTCATATGGGTTCAATTCTCAAAAGTGTAGACTTCAGTTGTGTGGTGCTTTCAAAACATGGCTCTGTTTGTTTGAACAGCCCAGCTTGGCTTCACTGACTCAGCAGTAGTGTGAATTTGGAATGTAAATACAGTATGTGGCGGATTGAAAATAATTATTAGTGTTGTTGAGGCTATTACAATCAGCCTTACACCTCAGATTTTCATCCAATGAATGATAAAGCAGGCAAAATTAAAATAAAATAAACTTGATGGAAGACTCTTTCGACTCAGACCAGTAATAAAAACCCTTGGCAATAAATAACTCAAAACACTCCAATACACTCAAAATACAGCAATATTGTGAAATATCGTTACAATTTAAAATAAATGTTATCTGTTTTAATATATTTGTAATATATTTTCAGCAGCCTTCAGAAATCATTCTAATATGCTGATTCTAATATGCTGCTCAATTAACATTTCTTATTACCAATAGTGAAAACAGGCCTGCAGCGGCTATTTTGTGGAAACATGACACATTTTTATAGACTTTTATAAATAGAAAGGTAAAAAGAACAGCATCTATTTGAAACAGAAATCTTTCGTAACATTATATTTATGGTCACTTTTGTTCAATCGATGCATCTTTGCTGAATAAAAATGAATTTCTTAAAATAATTCCTGACACCTTTATTATACTCACACTGTATTTACTGTCTATGTACTGTATTAAATTTATGAAATATATTTAACATGTACATATATATGAACACGCACATATATGATAAACTTATGTTTTAATCATCTTTTATAAATGTCTTTTTTTTTGTGTTTTTTTTGGAAAGAGATTAATTAGCATGTGAAATACAGCACTGACACATCCAAAGTGTCTGAGTTAACACACGTGCAGTCACAGTATCTTTGTGTTTGGTAGTCTGACAGGGGCTCAGGTGCTCTGGGACCCCCGCTAAGAGGTCCTCTCTCTGGGGAGACTCTATAATGAGTGGGGCCCCTTTGGATCCAGACACCAAACTGGAGCCGCCCTGTGCTGTCCCTGGATCAGTTTCAAGCACAGCTTTCTACTCTAGTGGATCCAAATTAATCACGTCCCTCTGCTATAACGGTGATCCATCCTTAGTCTACATTCTTGTCTTTAACCTACACTTTGATCTGAAAAATGCTAAAAAAGCTTGTACAGATCGGGCTTCAGCAGAATTTCTAGGTCAAGCTGAGAAGGGATGAAAGACATGTACGGGCCTGTTACGCATTGATCGGTCTGAAACTGAGCTTTTCTGATCGGATGAGGGCTTTCTCCCCCACTGAGAGACCTTAATGCTTGTAGGAAGTGGGGAGAGAGCAAGACGTATATGAGGGAGATGTATAATGGTTAAAGTGAAGTTGGATTGATTTTAGATGAATCTTATAATCAAGTTAATGTGTGGTTCTGGGTGCATTAACTTCTGCATAATGCACCGAGAACGCAGTGACCCCCCCCCAAAAAAAAGTGCATGCTTGATTTTAAAATAAATCCTGAAGTGGAACATAATGCTTTTTCATCAAAGAATAAAAACGCAATTTCTATGCAAGTTGTTTGAAGTTTTAATCCCACTCTTTCTGGCTCTATGTTCCATACTAAATCCACACACGAAACAATGAAATATCAGTTTCAGAATCATTCTGAGGGTACACTGACTTAAAAAAAAAAAAAAAAAAAAAAAAAAAAAAAAAACTTTAACATTGTTAAAATCTGTATAGAAAAAAGAAAAAAAAGAAAAAGGAGAGTCTAAGATCTAAAGGCATCTTTACAAAGCTAAATTAAGGCTGCTCTGTACTTGCACAAATTTCAGTGTAAAGATGTAATGCCACATAAAAGCTAGACTAAATTATGCCTGCTTAGACCGTATAGTATTGCTTTATGAATGCATTTATATCACCTATGAGAAGCATAAGACAATATGTGTAAAGCCACTGCAGAGGCACTTCTGTGTCACATTAAATGTAAAGTAAATTTGGCATGTCTATTACATACCCACAACTCCCTCAATAATATTTTCCCCAAACACTTTTCAAATAATTTCATCACCCCTGCAGCAGAACCTCATGAAAAAAAAAAAAAAACAGCAAATTGAATGAATACATTATGATAATATCCATTAAGTCTTGATGCACAAGTAGTTAATTAAAAAGAAAAGTAGTCAGCCAATCCTAATAAAAGCGGGTCATTTCATTATTGTCTAGACGATTTGGCAGATGTATTATAATTTTAGGAGTGCTGGAGATTGAGCAGAGAGGGGTAGTGCCGTTTTTCTTTCTCTCTAGGGCTCATTTTCCAGGGGGAAAGACTCTTGTGTCACACCCACCTCTTCCACAGCAAAACAACACCCTTTGACCTGCTCTGAGAGGGGGTAGATGTAACAGCTGGTAACAAAGGCAGCATTTTAACTGTTAGAATCATACAATCTAGGCATAACGGTCATTTATTCGTCCATTAATTGATCAAGTATTATTAAACGTGCCGTGTCGGTTCTTTTGTGCAGTAGTCGGTTCTCGCGCGGTAGGGCCTGCACGCGGCTGCCTAGCAACAACACGAGCCCCGCAGCATCAGCACCACCACCAGCGCGGGGCTCAGCCTCCGGCCATCGGCACAAGAGCCCGCTCTGGAAGAATTCAAGGATTTTGAAGGGGCCATGTCGGGATGCAAAGCATAAACCCAAAACACATCAAACGATATAATCGTGCTTTTAACTGTGGACAAGGTACTCCGATATGAGGAATTAAAAAAAAAAAAAGGTTTCCAGTCTACACGAGAGCCAATATCATGGCGTCTGAAAGTTGAAGAATCATACCTTCGTACAACAAGGCTCCAGGGCCTCTGATTAATAAAACAGTACGCTTTAATAATAGCAGCATGTATATTTAATCTATTCTAATCTACTAACGCAATCTGGTTGCGTTTTGTCCAGTGCTACAGTGAGTTTTTAAACCTCTCTACTCTTTCTGATTATGGTGTAATGAATCTTGTATTATATTCGTGCACTCACACAATATCATTGCAATCCGGCATCACATAAACAGTACTGACATGAATGTGATGGATGCGTGGAGTCCAACATTCCTTCATGTTCATACACCGATTAAATCTTTGGAAATCTAAGCTATTGATTGAAATAGTGATGTTAAATGAAATGAGGCAAGAGATGCTTACCTTACAACATCCTCTCCTCTTTGTCCTTCACGCACACAGACGCTATGAACCTGCAATGCAATGTGTCAAAAAAGCCGCGTGCACCTATAAATCGATAATTAGGCTTGTTTTCCAGTATGAATGGTATTGTTTTGGGTCTGTGTTTTCCTAGACCTACGCGTCCCCTCTGTTTTTTTGACGTTTATTGCAGGCTGGACCAGCCCACGACCACGCCTGCCAGACCTCCCCACTGTCTACATCCACATTCTGCGAGTATTGTCACGAGAGCCTTGAGTATGTTCGACTAAAGTGGAAAAATACTAGTATGCATATACTGGAAATACTGGAAAAATACACGTATGCAAAACGGAGCGTCGGAAGGGTTTTACGCCTCGGCGCAGTGAATAGCGTGATTTGTCGGAGCACAGATGATTTATTCTGGATGCCTTTTTCTGATGAATGATGCAGCTGCGGATTAAAGACGCGGCCACTGGCGCCACATGCTGGTGGTTTTTTGATATTACAACGAACAATTGGGATGGAAAAAAAAAAAAAAAAAAGGTACCATGCTTTTTCTAAAAAGATGATTCATTTTCCGGTTTAAAATGTACTAAAAAGCACGGCCTGTAATTATGCATATTAAATATCAAATAGATTGTGAAGTCGGTGAATAAAAAAAAAAAAAAAAAAAAAAAAAAAAAAAAAAAA
>NW_015554072.1:822423-827032 GCF_001515605.1 Sinocyclocheilus anshuiensis
AGAAAAAAAAAAAGAAAAATCATAAAATGCTTGTCAAGTAAAATGATTAACGTTTTACACTTTGTAGAAAAGTTCTTTAAATTCTTTGAGATTGCTGAATTTATATTATGAATTCATCATTTCAGATAGCCTCCGAGTTCAACAAATACATTTTTTTGTACAGCATCTTAAACATCCTTATGTCATATGCCTTTTACCTTCACTAAAGTTGTAAATAACAGATTTACAGGAGCATGTTTTACAAGAAAATATTTCTTTCCACATTAAAAATAGAACGTTTCATTCAATGTGTTACTGTTGCTTTGTAATTATTTTATATTTGCTAGCGGTTTCTGAGTGAAATACTTTCTATACCATTTTTCTGTGTGTTGATGTTGAAAACATTCATATTCTGTAAAAACTGTTAAAACACATTAAAATTACTATTTACAGTTTATTCACATTTGTGAACAATAAAGCAAATAAGCCACAAAATAAACTTTACACACATTTTCTCCCATATTTATAGGAGTTCGCCAAAAAAAAAAAAAAACCTCATTACAACTCAGTATCAAATCAACCATCAATCCTCATCTTGGTTGACACATTTTAGTAATATTACTAATATTGGAGACAAATGGCACAAACAGCATAAAGTGAAGAGGCGCATACAGAAATGTCAGTGATTCGAGGCACCAAAAGGCGTCAACCTAAGGCACCGAAGACGAGAGTGTGCTTGCTACCACAGTTTGTTCTGAGCCAACCTGAACAATGTACATTGGTACGACACACTGCACTGTCATGTTGTTGAGATCAATGTCATCATCCGCTCCTGTTGCCATGGTGACCAGTGGGGCAGCCACGCTCACGCCCGCAGACAGAAAGGGATTTGACGTTGACTCCAGGACCTGAGAATGAGATGGAGATGACTGCAACAGTGATAGCATGCAGAGAGATTTCAGAGGAAAACTTCGAAAACCACTACCATTCAAAGATTGAGGTCAGAAAGAATTTGTCTTGAAAGAAATTAACCCTGAAAAGCCTACTGTATAATATTTGATACACACATTTTATAATGCCTTTCATTTATTAGCAGGATCAAAACAGGTTTGTACACAATATACTACATGCCTTTTGTTGTCTGATTGACGGTTTATACTTGTTCTAGCAAGTCTCAGTTTTTCTAAAAATTCTCCTTCAGGTCACAGTACACCTGTCTTTTTGCTGACATTAATTTTTTTTTTTAATAAAGTAAACAAAAACATTTAGATTTTTATTATTTTTTATATACTTTATTACTAGACTAAAACACCTTAGGTTTACTCCATTTTCCATACATTTTCAAAAACAATCATGTTGAAATGTGAGTATCAAATATGATATCAGGCTTTTGAGGAATCTCTTAATCTTTGTATTGCATTATATATTTTGCCCCTACAATGCAAAACTACAGAAATTTGATCATAAAACTAAGCATTTAAATATCATTTTACGAAGACATGTTATTGGGAGATTTAGAACAACAACTGACATTTATACGCATTTTATGATAAGCAGTGTTATACCGTTATAAAGATTGATTACTGATTTACATTACAAGCTACCAGAATTTAATCTTATTGATAAATATAAAAATCAGCAACTACACCGAACTGCATATTTGTGCTCAGTTTGGGCCTCTGAGTGAAATTAAGCATTTTTTTTCCCCTCTGCAATCACACAAATCACATTTTAGATAAAAAAAAAAAAACAGACTGTAATGTATAATATTTCACAATATTACCGTTTTACTGTGCGTTTTGATCAAATAAATGCAGCCTTGGTAGGCATTAGAGACTTTTCTCAAAAACATTTAAAGACCTCAGCAGCACCAAACTTTAGAATAGTGTTCTTCCTACTGTATTTTGTGACATCAGAATGCATTTACTACTCCAGCTTAAAACACATTTTTCAGCCTTCTAGAATTGGAAGGAACTATTACAGAGAACTCACATCCTCCATGTTCCAGAGATCAGAACAGTCAGTCTCCAAGCTGGAGTAGTTGATTCCAGTCTCCAGCAAAACATCTGCATTCCCATTACTCTGCGCCAAAAAAAAAAAATTTGGACAGTATATTTGAATGTTCCCGTTATATCAAATAGTTCAAAAGGGAATGAAGTGTAATTCAGGACTGAATGAGTGACACTGCTATGCCCTTAACTCACAGTGGCAGAGGTGTGATTGAGCACTGCTGACAGGAGCCGGATGTACTCCGTCGCAGCCTTCAGCATGTCCACTTTACTAGGCTTTCGGTCTCGCGGCATCACTGGCACAATACGCCGAAGGTACGAAAACATGCTGTTCAGGCTCCTCACCTGTGTGGAGCAGCACATGACATTATTAACTGGCAAAAATTTCAGTACACTTTTGACTCGGCTAAATAAATAACCTGAAAATGGAGTGGAGGAACAAACTGGTCCATTTTATTACAGAGCAAGTAGAACAGGACCAGTATTTTGGCCAGAAAAAGTTACTCCAAAGTGAAAACTGCCTCATTTACTTAGTTCCTGGAAAAGGTCTTAAATGAGACATAATATGCCCCTTTTTACAATCTTCAATGAACAATATTTCAATCATTAAAAACAGCGGGACATTCTAAAACGTTTAAATGCGAAATTACTTAAAGTGCCTTTAAAACAGTGATATTAATAGATCAAATTCAGTACACACCTTACTGATGATGCGTGCTTTATGCAGGCAAGTAAATGAGCCCAGAATATGAACGCAATGCGCTAAATGGTTAAGCGTCTTCTTTATAATGGTTTTCTATGGGGAAAAAAATTAATATTAAACTTTGCACATTGCGTTTATATTCTAGTTTCATCTGCTTGCCTGTGCAGAGTTTGCATCATCAATAAGGTGTGTACTGAATTTGGCCTTTAAATATCACCGTCTTACTACATTACTACTTAATGCAAACCTCGTAAAAATAACTGGTGGTCAGTGGAGCAAAGCCTTGTTTTGCCCTCCATGTGGGCGTTCCTGTAAGAGTGTGACATCACGTGAAAACTACCACAATGCATCAGATCAACTCTGAGAAAGTCAGCTAGTCTTTAATTATACACTTTTAAATTAATTTCCATAATAAAAATTGTATATTTGGAATCCTGAGAGCTTTACAGCATTACAGCTTAAAGGGGCCATGAACTGCCTTTTTAATCATTTTATACTGTTCTCTGAGGTCCGCTTATAATGTCATCAAGATTTTTACATAAAAAAAAAAAAAATCAGAAGTAATGGCTATTTTCTGTCCTGTTTTGACCCCCTCATCATCAGAACGCTCCGTCTGAATAGATGTGGCGGATTTTAGACTCGGAAGTAAGTTTGATTTGCTTTGATTGGCTAAGAGTTGAGAGTTTTTATTTTTATTTTTTTTATTAAACAATTAAACAAATATAAATGCATTATAACAGAATCTCAGAAAAAAAAAAAAAAAACGATAACAGCCAGGGGAAAGAAAATTGCAATCTAAATAAAACAAAACACTAACACGAAAGTAAAATTGGCTGCTAACAGTTGAGTATCTGAGCACTTGACTACTTATGACATATTTCCTGTATTTGGTCCAAGTGAGCATGAAAACCATAAGTGTGTGTAGAGCTTTTCATTACTTAATAGGACGCACTTAGTGTTTTTTTATTTTCAATACTTTGCATTTTAAAAGTAAACTTCTAAATGTCTGTTCAGTAGTCCCTATAACAGATGACAATTTAATTTTGTGGTGCTTCTAATTAAGTGATAAAAAGAAGTTGCAAATGTTGTACAAGCACTTGACTACTTATGACATATTTCCTGTATTTGGTCCAAGTGTTCAAGGGAGCATGAAAACCACAAGTGTGTGTAGAGCTTTTCATTACTTAATAGGACGCACTTAGTGTTTTTTTTATTTTCAATACTTTGCATTTTAAAAGTAAACTTCTAAATGTCTGTTCAGTAGCATGACACAATTTAATGTTGTGGTGCTTCTAGTGATAAAAAGCAGTTGCAAATGTTGTACAAAATAATTATCACCACTACTCATTTGCACCAATAAAACATGCAACTCTTTGTTTTACTACCAAATTATATGTAATATCTAACTATTATTAATATTTATTTCCACAACATGATGCATGATCGGATACACTAAGCCTCAAATAATGCTCCAGAGTGGTATTCGAGATAGTGTGGATTTAGTGTGCATTAAGGGCACACTGAACAGTCTTGCAAACTTCCTGTCGCACTCACACGCTCTCAAGTGGCCAAGACTGCAAGTGTGGGTTTTTGGACAAGGGGTATGTTTGACAGCCTACATCCTTCGTAGATGGATGCTGCTGTGATTTAGGTTAAAAACACAAATACCCAGTACAAACGATCAATAATAACAGACAAAGCAATGGTGATCACTTAATAAAAAGTTACTCACTTGTGTGGCGCGACATTACCGTCTGATGCAATATAGTCGCACAGCATCGTCTTTTGGTTTCAATCTTTCTGAAAATCCTGCGTAGAATTGTGCCTGGTTTGTAAACGCATCCACGTTAAAATGAAGTGAACTTAGGACCAAGTTCTTCAATAAGATTAAAATTCATCCCCTCTTTCCTAATTTCAG
>NW_015554072.1:827076-830399 GCF_001515605.1 Sinocyclocheilus anshuiensis
TCAATACTTTGCATTTTAAAATCAACTTCTAAATGTCTGTTCAGTAGTCCCTATAACAGATGACAATTTAATTTTGTGGTGCTTCTAATTAAGTGATAAAAAGAAGTTGCAAATGTTGTACAAATCACCACTACTCATTTGCACCAATAAAACATGCAACTCTTTGTTTTACTACCAAATTATATGTAATATCTAACTATTATTAATATTTATTTCCACAACATGATGCATGATCGGATACACTAAGCCTCAAATAATGCTCCAGAGTGGTATTCGAGATAGTGTGGATTTAGTGTGCATTAAGGGCACACTGAACAGTCTTGCAAACTTCCTGTCGCACTCACACGCTCTCAAGTGGCCAAGACTGCAAGTGTGGGTTTTTGGACAAGGGGTATGTTTGACAGCCTACATCCTTCGTAGATGGACGCTGCTGTGATTTAGGTTAAAAACACAAATACCCAGTACAAACGATCAGTAATAACAGACAAAGCAATGGTGATCACTTAATAAAAAGTTACTCACTTGTGTGGCGCGACATTACCGTCTGATGCAATATAGTCGCACAGCATCGTCTTTTGGTTTCAATCTTTCTGAAAATCCTGCGTAGAATTGTGCCTGGTTTGTAAACGCATCCACGTTAAAATGAAGTGAACTTAGGACCAAGTTCTTCAATAAGATTAAAATTCATCCACTCTTTCCTAATTTCAGGATCAGAAGGAAGACAATGCAAAGATTGCCATCTTTATCGTTTGGTTTCTGCGTAGACCTGCGTTTGCTTCTCTCGTTATTTACAGTAGCCTATATGCGTGAATCGGTGGGCGGGGCTAAACAGGCAGTGCTGTAGAAGCAGGAATTGATCTTCTGCGGAGGCGGGGTTCTGCAACACTATTACGTCATAAAGTGGCACAGTCCACAACATGCCGTTTTGGCAGATTGGCTTAAATAAGCCGTTTTTAGACTAATGAGGAAGTTTTGAGTTCTGAAACTTGCAGGAAGTTTTTAAATAGTACAATGACCTCTTATGTCAAAAGATCAAGGGAATTTAGATTTCTCAGTTCATGAACCCTTTTAAAAAAATCCATGGTCATTAGTCAGAATTAAATGTTCAAATTGTAGCTTTTTAGACTGTCAAAGCTATAGTTATTAAACCAAATAAGCATTTACAGAAGGAAATAGTTTAAATATTTTAGATTTTTTTTTTTTTTACATTGAACCACATTTATAAAATAAATTGGATAAAAAAAAAAAATTAAAAAAAAAGTTTAAAAGGGAATTCTGTTTCTGGATCCCTACACTCAGAAATAAAAGGTACAAAAGCTGTCAATGGGGCGGTACCTTTTCAAAAGGTACATGTTTGTACCTAAAGGATCCATTTTGGTACCTTAAAAGGTACATTAGAACCTAATAGGGGAGGGAAGAGAACACAAAAAAAAATAAATAAAAAAATAAAAAAAGTGTACCTTTTGAAAAAGTACCGCCCCAGTGACAGCTTTTGTACCTTTGTTTCTGAGAGTGTAACTTGATTTAAAGGGGTCATATGATGTGATTTCAATTTTTTTCTATCTCTTTGGAGTGTTACAAGC
Source organism: Sinocyclocheilus anshuiensis (assembly GCF_001515605.1). Taxonomy (NCBI): domain Eukaryota; kingdom Metazoa; phylum Chordata; class Actinopteri; order Cypriniformes; family Cyprinidae; genus Sinocyclocheilus; species Sinocyclocheilus anshuiensis. The sequence goes on from NW_015554072.1 coordinate 828,660, forward strand.
TCTTGGTGCATAAAGAAGATCTGTAAAGTTGCAAACACTAAAGTCTCAAATCCAAAGAGATATTCTTTATAAAAGTTAAGAGTCAACCACGCCTACCTAAAATGGCTCGTTCTAACACACCCCCACATGTCTACGTCATGATGTGGGAAGATTTGCATAACGCCACCCAAATGTTCACGCAAAGAAAGGCGGCGTAACTTTTATTCTCGCTGTAGTATTGTTGCTGCCGCCATGTCGTGAAGATGCCGTGTGCGTTTTGTTGTGAAAGTGAAACGATATCCGCTTCGTCATGCCTGGAGCTGATCCGTGCTGGTCGCCGAGGAAAAACATCAACTTCGCACTGTGGATCGCCGGATCGGATTTCACCGTGGACGAAGCGGAGTCCAGCCCGGGGTCGTCAAACGCGAGTTTTGAGCGGTGTAGAGTAGCGCTTGTTTGTCACTTCTCCGATCAAAAATGCAGACATGGTTTTATGCTTACGTGGCACGATGCAACGCGTAAAAAGACAGTACAAATCATTATAATCCGTAATTATGTCCCCACTGGATGCAACAAATCGTGTGCGTTTTGTTGTGAAAGTGAAACGATATCCGCTTCGTCATGCCTGGAGCTGATCCGTGCTGGTCGCCGAGGAAAAACATCAACTTCGCACTGTGGATCGCCGGATCGGATTTCACCGTGGACGAAGCGGAGTCCAGCCCGGGGATGTGGGAATTTACACTTTTTGCTTTCATGTGATTTTAAATGTGCAAGTCTTCCTTTAAAACTCTCCAACTTTCATAAGCAAGCTCTTGAGTGGAAGCTGATGTTTAAACAATTTGGAATAATCAATAGGCTATATATTATCTTGTAAATCTTTTTTTCTTCCCTGATTGGTTTGATAAGGGCATTGTTTTCGTTTCAGACTTAATGGAGGTTTATATTCTTATATTGATTTTATTGAATATATGACTATTAGTACAAAAGTATAAATGCATTTAAACAGGACTACATTTAGGTTACAAATAATATCCCATTTAATTTCTTGTTTTTGCTGAAATCTTACAAATTACATCGTACTTGACTACACGTTACATCAATTTGAATTTAAATTAATGTTATTACACTTATTTTCAAAAAATTTACTGTAAAAAATACTTGACAGTTTTTTGATCAATTTAATGGATCCTTGAATTAAAGTAACTTATTAAAAATTGTAATGACCCCATACATTTGAATGGTACTGTAATTATAATTACAGTCCTCATTATAAACACTAAATAATAAGTAATCTATGTTTATTATTGTCATCAAAAAGTCTCCTCTAATAATAATAAAAAAAAAAAAAAGCTCTGAAGACATCTTGTATTACAGTAAAGTAAAATTGTAATTTATTTGTCATTTTTCTTCTCCTCTGAATTCCCCCATATGCATGTTCTTTGTTCTGTATTATTTGTTTTTAATTGTATTGATTGTATATTTCTGCAAAAAAAAAAAACTAGATAACTTAATTTAAACCCAGCTGCCAAATATTTGCTTCTGATCTATGTTTATTATTGTCATCAAAAAGTCTCCTCTAATAATAATAAAAAAAAAAAAAGCTCTGAAGACATCTTGTATTACAGTAAAGTAAAATTGTAATTTATTTGTCATTTTTCTTCTCCTCTGAATTCCCCCATATGCATGTTCTTTGTTCTGTATTATTTGTTTTTAATTGTATTGATTGTATATTTCTGCAAAAAAAAAAAAAAAAAAAAAAAA
>NW_015554072.1:830672-840906 GCF_001515605.1 Sinocyclocheilus anshuiensis
GTTCTGGCTAATGCAGGAAGGCCTTGATGACAGTCACTGGCCCTGAGACTTTGAAGAGCAAATCCTACAGGTGCAAGTTAAGAGATTTTTACATCAATTTTCCTGTAAAATCATAATGAAAACCACTAATGTAATGCTGAGGTTAACAAAGAATCTGTATGTTAAGCAATGAAGCTTAATAGGAGTTCAACACATTGCAAAAGAGAGGAAATAAATGTTGAACAACAAAAATAGTATTTCCCCCAACACTAGGCACTTTTATGTGCCAGGGATTCTTTTTTTTTTGGTGATTTTATAGTTTTTTTTGTTAAACGAAGATCATTTCTGGAACCATTTTTCCACAAATTCCAAGTCCTCTGTTATGGTGTCATTTCCATCCTTAAGGTTTTATCGAAAGTTAGTGTACTTGAAGCTTTTACCATGGAGACAGTGTCAGTGAAGCATGACGAAACGAGGAAAAACAGAAAGGGAAAAAAAGGTAGGCTAGCTAAATATCACTTTTGGTCAAGAACTTTCTCATCCCATCTTCAAGCTACACTGGCAAAAATGTGACCCTGTCTGTGAAAATCCAGAAAAAATTTTTTTTTTGGTGATTCACCGTTTTCTATGTAAAAATCATCCTTCATAAGGTAAAGAACATTCTATAAGAACACACTTGTCTTCACTTTTTGCAAGAGAAGCGTTTCAAATGATGTTTCCATCACAGAACGCCTTCACAATGTAAAACAGCGCAATAACTGACTGGGGATCTACAGAAAATGAACAAAATCCAAACCAGCAGCGCTTTACTCGCCAAAAGAGGGCAGCAATGTACAAATGTGGAGAACCTTGCAAACACTCACCCGCAATCTCTCCTTTGCGTTTGCAAGCTGTCGTCGCTTAACAGCTTTATCTCGGTCCTCCGTATCGATATACTGGCCGTCATCCAAACGGACAAATTTACCGATACTCACATGAACGGGAAGCGAAGGTTCAGCGCTCTCGCGCAATAAAATATCGCCCATAAGTTCGCGCTCCGGGACCTTCATGAGACCCACTATGGCCCTGAACTTTCTGCCAGTCATGTCAGCTGACATTCGTGTAATTTGCTTATTTATTTTTCAAAATGCTAAATGAGACAGTCGCTCAGCATAGCACATAATCTAATACAACACAGTCAAAGCAAGATATATGTAGGGACAAAGCATTTTAATTGATCATATTGTAATATCTATTGGCCTAGAAGTTGGCCAACCGACTGCTTAAAAAAAATCCATTTCAAACTAGTGCCACCTGTGCGCCAAACTCCACCCTCTCCTAAGTAGAGCACCTGTCCTGTGATGATTAGGTGCAATATCAGTATCCACCGCTAGGTGGCATGTAATATCTATGCTTGCGTCTCTGAATGAACGTAAATTTACCGTACTGAATCTCTCGTTTGATGATTTTTGGAAAGGACTTGTGATTGTGGTGTGATTAAATGTGAAGCTGTTATTCTGCGAGCAGTAATGTTAATATCATGATTTAGAACTTTTTTATCTGAATGGGACAGCAGGGCAAGTTTCCTCATGGAGAAGTTGTCCCAAGGGCTGTATGTCATTAGGCCTAAGCAATCCAATGCATTAACTATACAGTGAAGATTGAATTGTGTTTTAGGACAAGGATATTTTTCTTAAGTGTCAGGGCATAGCCACATGGGTTTTCTTCCCTTTGATCTGATAGTAAAAGATATTACTTCAAAATCTATCCCCATGTCTTCATTCAGTGAAACAGCGCAGCATGTGTCACTGGTCATGAACATATATTCACTGATGATAATTCCACTCGCACATTATCTTTCAGGAAACGTATTGTTTATCGCCTTTTTTGTTGTTAAAAAAATCCCTTACGAGTCAGTTAAGCGGAAATGCATCTTTCTGTTGAGTACTCCATACTTATACTTAATTATGTGCTTTACTTCAGAGTGATGATAAATAAATACATAATATTCCTTAAAATATTTCTAGCAAATTTCATTCAAAATAACTGTATATTAGTGCAGAAGCCTGAAAAATGTAAACATAAATCCAATGTAAATCCAAACATCCTGTTCAGCTTCATACTTTCCGGTTGAAGTCATAAAACCACACCCAAGTCTAACACAACTCTTTGAATAGATAACACATGCATCACGAAATCACCAGACTGTCCATCAAGCACCTGATCTGAAGGAGTGGTGTGAGAGTGAATAAAGTATTGTCCAAATCGGTTATCAATCTTAAAGGAATGGTTCACCCAAAAATGAAAATTGGCTGAGAATTTACTCACCCTCAGGCCTCAGAGTTTGTTTCTTCATCAGAACAGGTTTGGAGAAATGATAAATCACTGATAAAAGCATCACAATTATGCACTTGTGAAGTGAAAAGCTACATGTTTGAATAAAAAGCAAATGCATCATTAAAACCTTTTTAACTTCATGCATCCAGCTAAAATACAAGTCCTCTATCCATATTGCTTTCTTCATTGAAAAAGTTGTCTTGTCTGAACCAGGAGAGAAATATGCATAGGTCAAGCACCGTTTAAAAGAGCTCTAAACAAATATGTCGGTGAATTTTGATGTGAGAGAACAGTAGTGTATCAAATTAATGAAAGTATCAATCTTTTACACTCTTAAAAATAAAGGTGCTTCACGATGCCATAGAAGAACCTTTCTGTCTAAATGGTTCCATAAAGAACCTTTAACATCTGAAGAACCTTTCTGTTTCACAAAAGGTTCTTTGTGGTGAAAGAAGGTTCTTCAGATTATAAAAAGGTAAGAAAGAGATGGTTCTTTAAAGAACCTTTGACTGAATGGTTCTTTGTGGAACCAAAAATGGTTATTCTATGGCATCGCTTGAAGAACCTTTTGAAGCACATTTATTTTAAGAGTGTAGTTTAAATGTGCAGCCTTTATGGTTCTGTTAGGGAAAAAAAAGTTTGTCTGCATGTGTTCAGAGATTAGAATATAGAGCTTACAAAATGCTTATCATCTACTAGCGGTATGGCACAGAATCTGCCCCACCAAAATTTATGGTCGGGAGCCAGTTTGTAATATGAAAACCCTCCTCAAAGAAGACTTTCATGACAATGTGACCACAGTTTATTTTTTTCTAGGAACACTTTTTAGGAAATCAATTGCATTTTTTTTTCAGCAAGTAAAGCAAGATGCCTTTGAAGAAACCTTTTTTTTTTTTAAGCTACAGAACAAAAAGAATATATTTCCAAACAGTTCTATTTGTTCAATCATATAATTTTTTAGCAGTTTGATAAATCATTCTGTATTCAAATGGAGAAGAAATGACATACGATACATATAATAAAAATACATAAATAACTGCCTGGATCAACAAAAAGCCAACACATATGATTACGGCACAAAAACTGAAAACAATTCAAAAAGTGGGCCCATGTATTACAATTGTTCATGCAAGAGGCCGTAGGTGTCCTATGATATTCGCGAACAATTGAGTCACATTCGTAGGCTTGGAATCTGATCAGCTGCTGTCTTACATTAATGCGCCAGTGGGATGTCAGGAACTCAATCCATGCTAATCTGATGGGACCAGCTCTCTCCAAAGACATACCGTGAATTTATAATCATACTAATTCACAGGCAATAAGTGATGTTGCAGGTATTTCAAAATTGTGCCTCAATGATAAGTGGAAACTTACTGACACTAGTCGGTCACTTACTGACACATATTTGTACAGCACCCTTGTTGCTTTGGTGAAATCTCAGATTATGAAAGACAGTGACATAATGCATGCAAAGTAAATGTAATAGAATTACTATATATATATGTATATATATAAAATCTGGCAACAAATTCCATGGCTGGTTTTAGACGGTAACAGATGGTCACACGGTTTTTAATAACTCTCACTTTATACACATTTTCAGTGATTTCTGCCCTTATGAACTATTCCTAGTTTGGATCTATCACGAATGAGCTAAAACTTCTAACCTCCCAAATGCGTGGGTGGACAAATACAACATTTGAAATCAAGACACAATGAAAAATGTTGCAGCGAAAAATAAAGAAGTCATAATGAACTATAGCTGTAATGCTATATTATGCAATACGGTCTAAAGGAGACGTGCCTAGTTGCACATTTACATTGGGTCATGTTATAAACATACATATATAGTTATATAGATTAGTTGACAAGCCCCCCATGTTATAAGAACGGAATTCATTATAAATTCTTCACATGAAACACTACAAAAAGTAATTTTCTTATGTTTAAATAAATATTAAGTGAATTCATGCTTAAAACAATAGGTAAAAAGAAGAAAAGAGAAACTGCCAGTGGGGTAAGAAAAATACAATTATATTCCCCCATTACCCGATTTTGTTTTCTTATTCTTAAATTAAAACTCACTTACACTCTTAAAAATAAAAGTGCTTCACGATGCCATAGAAGAACCTCTTTGTCTAAATGGTTACAGAAAGAACCTAAAAAGAAGAAAAGAGAAACTGCCAGTGGGGTAAGAAAAATACAATTATATTCCCCCATTACCCGATTTTGTTTTCTTATTCTTAAATTAAAACTCACTTACACTCTTAAAAATAAAAGTGCTTCACGATGCCATAGAAGAACCTTTTTGTCTAAATGGTTCCATAAAGAACCTTTAACATCTGAAGAACCTTTCTGTTTCACAAAAGGTTCTTCGTGGCGAAAGAAGGTTCTTCAGATTATAAAAAGGTAAGAAAGAGATGGTTCTTTAAAGAACCTATGACTGAATGGTTCTTTGTGGAACCATCAATGGTTCTTCTATGGCATCGCTTGAAGAACCTTTTGAAGCACCTTTATTTTTAAGAGTGTAATTTTGATAATTTCTTTTCAAAGTGTGCAGCAGTATGAATCCTTAAAACCTGCTTCAGCCTAGACCAAAATTGTATTTATTTATTCCTAGAAAGGCTACATCAAATAAAACTCTACACATTTGACAAAATGTGAAAAACTGCATCCCATTGTGTTTGACTTGAGCTTCCAGTGACAAAAAAAAAACACATTTTTAAAAGTATTTAAAAAGTACGTAATATTTTATAAATGCATAAAGTCCGAGTCTGAGTGGGGGGGTTCCCAAAATCTGTAAAGTTTCACTTACCTTCTTCGTGGCCAATCAGCGGAAAGGATCTCAGTGACGCAAGGCTACTCAAATTACTAGGGCGGGAAGTGGGTGGAATTAAGAGTGACATCACTTCGCATCATCATCGCACCGGATAGCGTAAATTCAAGAAAGAGTTTGAGAAACTTGAAGAACATGAGCACGCGCCCAAAGTGACTCACAATCACTTTAGAACACATCCAACACACTTAAGAAGTTTAAGAGACCCAAGTTGACAGAAAACGATGATCGCCTCTCATTTACTGGCATACTACTTCACGGAGCTTCACCATGACCACGTCCAGAAAGTAAGTAACGTTACAGCAGCCGGCTCGCGCTAAAAGACGGTTTATCGACATCTCACGTGGTATATTGACTTAATGAGGCCGACGGATAAGTGGAGATCATTATCGGGCAATTACGATGTTCGTATGTTTGTTGTTATTGTAGGTCGTTCACATCCTTTAACAACTACACGTGTATGTATGTGATAGCGAGGTCGGTGTTACATCACTCAACACCAGATAACAGCATAATCCTACTGATACCAGGCTCAGGGGTCCGATATTTAATACAAAAAATTCAGTTGTATTGATTTCCTGTTCCAAATTTCCCAATATCGCGTATTTCCCCTGCCGCATGAATTCCGTGCGTCAACCGCAAACCGTCAGTTTCCGCATTTTTGAAGCACGGAGACTTCCGAGTAACGTTAGCTTACATAGTTTGGGAGTTGAGAGATGCTCCTTACCAATGATAACCTTGGATGGTATTCGTGTCCGTTTATATTCATGATATATATCATAATTGTCTAGTCGTCAGTGTGAAATGATGGTCTATACATTAATTGATTATAAACATAAATGACATTGGATAAACTAGCTTCCTGCCACGACGTACCTTTAACTGAGCGAGTGTTGCTCGGGTAACCTGAGCCACGAGCGCCTGCTAGTCACGTGCGCCACTCCTCACCGCGCGACTTCAGTGTATTGCATTATAACAAAACCGTGCAGCGTCTTCTGTGACCCCGGACACACACGTAGACACTTAAGCGGCGACATCTGACTTCTGCTTTTTGCCGTGATGTCCTCAACACGCTTCAGACCAGCAGATGACATCTCTGGAACTGGCAAGAATCAAGATGTTTTCTTACCAAGATATTTATGCCCCTGCACTCCTACACGTGCCACCTTTTATCCTTCTGGGACCCAGGCATAGCCTTTTGTCCTCTGTACTGTAGAGGACATTATATTTGAGTGAATTTCTCTGAGACCATACATGCCACAGTTTTAAGTTTGTACAGAGCACATTCAGGGCTTTTTAGAGATAGCAAATGTTTGGAGGTTTGATCATAAACACTGCCTCTCCTTGGTCTTTAAATATGACTGATATTGACAGAATGGTCAAATGTAGCACTCTTAGGGAAATATGATAATGTTTTGTAATTATCATTTAAATCTGGCTAATTTTCTAATTTGTCATAAATAAACGTCTCAGAAAAATGTTATGGGGTTTCAAATCGGAGTATGACTTTTTGTTACGAAAAGGGGCATAGCCTAATTTTCATACATGACTTCTGTAGAGGACACCAGGACAAACATCATATTAATCGGGCATTTTGGGGAGACACAACAAGGGAAAGAAATTATAAATCAATATTCCTATGAAATATGAGATGCTCTTATGAAAATGTTGCCAAGTTATTACTCCCATTGTTACACTTCTTTTTTCATTATGGTTTGCCCCAAGAACACATTAATATGCAAATTAGATGCAATGTATATAACCATTGTATAAGATAGGAATACCAATTTATGGACATTTTACGCACATTGCATAAAGTACAGTAGTATATCAAAATCATTATATATTTCATAACATGGTTGCAAATCAACTTTGTACAAAGTTTGGCTAAAAATAGCCTGAAACTTAAAAACTGATTGGTGAATGGAAAAATAAAACATTGTTTTTGCCTATACATGCCTTTTCATGTCTATTTATTTTTTTTTAATAGCTTAGTTCTGGCGTCCTCTACAAAGGTCATAGAATAAAATATGAATAAAATATATTTTTTCAAAAATGTTTTTTCTCCATTTGTTTCTTATGCTCCAACCAATGTAATGACATAAAAAAAAAATTCACAAAACTTTTTTTTCTGGTTCTCAGGAGGTTATAGTATGTTATATGCTAAAATGCTAAATGCACTAAATCAGAATACAGTTGACAACACTGCTTTAGAGTGCTTCATTTGCTGGGCAACGATTAATCGCATCCAAAATAAAAGTTTTTGTTTACATAATGTATATGTGTGTACTGTGTATATTTATTATGTATATATGAATACACACACACACAGTATATATTTTGAAAATATTTACATGTATATATTTATATTCACATAATTTATATGATATATATATTTAATATATAAACAATATACTTTTCTTACATATATACATGCATGTGTGTGTATTTATATATACATAATAAATATACACAGTACACACAGACATATTATGTAAACAAAAATGTTTATTTTGGATTAATCACGATTAATCGTTGCCCAGCACTTATAAACAATGACAACTACCATTCTGTTATGGAACTAACTCCCAGAACTCACCTACGTTTGGTTAGACAGTGGTTTGTGAATAGAACTGCACTGGGCTGCGTTTCTCAAAAGCATTGTAAACTGAGTTGACCGTAGAGACCATAGGTGGCAATGGGTCTACGATCTACTTGCAATGCTTTTGGGAAATGCAGCCCTAGATGGTAAGTTGTCTGCCAAGCCAGCTTTTAAAGGGGAAGTTCATCCAAAAAAATTTGAATTCTGTCAACGTTTACTCATCCTCATGTTACTACAAATGTGTGCCCGCATTCTCCAAGGATTTCAAAGGGGCAGTCGTTTGTGTCTCGTACCGGCAGGGATTGTAGGTGGGGGGAGTGAATGTACAGCACTCTCCTTCACCTTCAATACCATGAAGACTGGAATATTGTCATTCTAACATTCTTTACATTTTCTTGTGGTGGAGCATGAAATACACAGTTCAGTGTATTCCCAGATTACACGATGTCCAAAAATACCCTAATTTGTCTATTTTTCCATCCACTTATTTTTATGTGAATTTTCGAATAGCGCATTAAAAATGCTGGATGGAAATGCCAAAATGCACATAAAATCTTAAAATATGAATAAAAAATATATGCGCTAAGTTGAGGTGGATAAATTGTTTGTTTGTTTTTTCGATAAGAAAATGTGCATACACTGCGATAACACATGTACCAAATAAATTCTTTGATGCACAACAAAAAACGTGACTTTGCCTTAAGAGGTCATGTGATTGGATAATTGGACTAACCATGCACCAATTTAATTGCACATGGTCTCAAATGTTATTTTAATAATCCTGAAATGCCTGAGCCAAAGTCCGTCATCAAAATGATTTGGTATAATTACCTTCCAGAACTTAGCTATTGATAATTTCATAAAACATGACCATGGGACTATTTGGTAAAAGTCACGTAATATCAGCTAAAAAAAAATGTATAATTAAATAAAACTCACTTGTTTTTAAGTGTGTCTTAAGTGCTTTATGAGTCTAAGGTAAGAGTAGAGTCCTGACCTTTAAGCGATTTTGAACATTTTGGTCGATTTTGTAGGTTAATGGTTTATACAAGCAATTACACGCTTTGAACTCTGCTGATTTATGTTGCAACATCTTGTCTGTCTGTACGTGAAGGTAGTAAAAATTCCACTGGGATTTCGATCATTCATTGCAAACACTGACCTTCTTCATGTCCTGACGGTAATACACACTTATCTTGAGTTCAAGAGTGGAGAAATGTCTTGTGCAAATGAAAAGAGTTTCCTTCCTCTTAAGGGTCCTCTTTTCTTCTGCATTGTTATTGTGCCGCTGCATTTTTAAACCGCACTGAATTGCTGTATGGCCTTGCATGCATTGGGGTCAAAAGCAGGTGAAACGTGATGCTGGTGTTGAAATTGGCATATAATTGGAAAGGTGTGGAGTTCAGCCCTAAATAGAATTGGCCTCAGGGCAGAACAATGATTGAAGTAATTACTTTTTTAACATTATTGTAGACCTATAATTGAACAAAGTTCTTAACTACTTTTAAAAAGCTTTAAAAGGGTGCCCCCCCCCCCCCAGAGGAACCCTCATTTTAACCAAACAATCACTGTAGTTGAGTAGATTTGAATGGAAGAAGTAAAATAAAGATAATTAATAGTATTAGTACTATATTATTATTTTATTAAATTAAAATGATCGGGGCATGATTTTCTCTAAATGAGCACGAAGAAGTATATTTCATCATTTTCATATATCTGCTCGATTATAAAAATGCCACAGAAAGACCTGTGAACATTTTGTGATGATGCCATTGAATCAGTTTTAAATGGATTTTGTTTGAAACAGATCAAACTAAATGAATCAAGTACCAGCTGTGATGCTGTTTTTGCTCCTAAAGGTTAAACCAGACGTTATTAAAATATCGTTGTCTTAACGCGTATAATTATATACTTGTTTATTGTAGCACTGTGTACTGTTACATACAGTCTAGGCCTTGCTGTTCAGTCATTGAGTCTGATATTTATTGGGCCATTTGAAAGGACCTTGAATTCAAGGTGACCAGCCTGGACTTACTTCAGTTTGACTCTCTGTGTATGTGTGTGTATGTGTATATATATATATATATATATTTATATATATATATATTTATTTATTTATATATTTATTTATTTATATATATATTTATATATATATATTTTTATTTCTAATTAAGTCAGCTTTGGCATTCCATACACTTCAGGCTGCAAGGCAACAAAATGTAATTATTTTAAAGGGGAGTGATTCTTTTCTATACCCACTGTATCCGAGTCTGAATTGTAAAAAGTGATCATGTAGCAAATAGCCCCTTTATATAGATGAAGGCAAGGTCAGAGTTTATATTCAGTTTGCTGTTCACAAAATCTACATTTTTACCATGTTTTTGCTTCAAACTTTTTTGGATTCCTGCAATGGTACATAAACATATGTGTTTCCAATTAAATGATGTCAAAAATAAAACTGCTCACAAAATATGACAAATGACAAGTCAACAAGGAAATAA
>NW_015554072.1:840973-868473 GCF_001515605.1 Sinocyclocheilus anshuiensis
TGTACATTAATGAGGAAAAAAAATTAACTTAAATGATTTTAGCAAATGGCTGCAATATAACAAAGAGTGAAAAATATAAGGGGGTCTGAATACTTTCCGTAGTATATATATATATATATTTATATATATATATATTTATTTAAAGTATATTTCCTTTTGCTGACGTGGTAACCATGTACTTCTAGTGTTAATCAAAGTATCTTACTATATTAAGGCTTTTTATGTTCGCATTGAATCATAATAGTGCATAAATTGTGCTAATTATATATCACTTTTCAAATAAATCGTCGTAATTGTGTTGTTCCTTCAATATTTTTGATGTTCACACTCTCTGGAATCAGCGAGCTTTTAGCCCTGTTAAATCCTATACATCAGTTAACATAGGTTGATTTGTTTACCGTGTGATCTTTGCACCCTGTTTCTTATGTTGGGCAGCTGTGTGGTGCTTTTGTCCCCCTGTGGTGTCAAATGTCATATTCTAGAAACAGCCTTTCAAGTTTCACATCTCACTGTAGTTCTTAGTACTATTTACCAAGACAAACCATTTGTCCTGCTGAGATGGAATAGTGTGACTGTAAATGCTGTCCGCATACTTTTTGTAGGTCCCTAGTAGCTGTATGAATTGTGCCTCAGTATGCTATTTAACTGAGAATCGAACCATTATTGAGCTAAAATTGCAGACAGAATTGGTTCAGCTGTCAATCATTAAACATACTGCCTCAGACCTCAGAGAGAGAGAGAGAGAGCTGCATTTCCTTTACAATCTGGAAAGATGTTGCCTAAAGCGGCTCTTTCTTCATCTAACATAACAGCAATCGGGAGCTTCTCTAATGAAGTCACCATCTGACCTTTGAGTGAAATCTAGTATGGGACATTCCAGCTTCCCTTTCTTGTGAAAGATTTTTCAGCTGGTATCATGACTGTAAGAATAAGCTGATGGTTTCAGATAACTGGCCTTCAAAAAAAGCATTTCTTTGTGATTGGCAGAGCCAGACATTGTGATTACATTTTGAACAAAAAGCAAATTTGTGTCCCAATGTTGTTGTTTTATGCTGATGTATTTTAGCTTTATCTTCGCCCTTCTGCTACAAATATCGAGTTTGTTTTTTCTCATTTTGTGACTACTGCTATGTTTAGAATAGAACTGCTTAATGCCTGTACTAATACACACACACACACACACACACACACACACACACACACACACACTACTCTATAAAGAACATTATTTAAAACTATTTAACAAACATTTCCGACTATAGCTGCACTGTTATGGTCACACTATATTGTGAATATGTTAAGTCATTTGATTATTCAGGGTTTAAAAAAATAATAATTAAAAGAAAAAAAGTTTTTTTCTTTTCAGAATTTTTTTTAGAATATTATCTTAAAAGTTAATGGAAAAAGTCCTGTGAATATGCTCATACCTAAAATATTTCATCAGTTAGAAACTGTTTTGTGTGTGCTCTGAAATGATTTAAAATGACATTTTTTTTCTATTTTGTGAGAAACCTGGGTATTTCATGCTTGCAAAAAAATTATGGAGAGTTAATGTCACGCTGCAAAATTAATATGAGTATAGTATTGTAATCATATTCCATTCCATATATATTTGTATGATAAATATGTATTAGTGGTATTTGTCAATAAAAAGTTTAGTAACATTTAAAAATGGCTATAATTGACTAAACCAGATAATACATTTTGTGTTCCTTAGTAGTACATTTATTTAATTAGATAAAACCAATATAAGTTGAATTTAACAGTAAACTCGAGAATAGATGAAAACTCGAAAATGAGCATCAGATGTTCACCCTTCATTTGTTTTTTCAGGTGGATAAGTTCCTGTATCACATGCGACTGTCAGATGAGAACCTGATGGATGTGTCCAAGCGGTTCAGGAGGGAGATGGATAAAGGACTAGGCAGAGACACTAACCCAACCGCAGCCGTCAAGATGCTCCCCACCTTTGTCCGTTCCACACCTGATGGCACAGGTGATGATGAGAATGAGATTTTGACACATGCTATTTTGATAATGCTTTCGTCATCCGTATAAGACATTTGGGCTTTCCTTTAACAGTCCCAAAAGGTATCTGGACACTTCAGCCACACTTAGAAATGTACAATGGATTCAGGTAAAATAGGCCACTTTTAGCCCAATTTTCAAAAAGTGGCCCTATTGAGCTGAATTCATTGAATTTCAGAGCATTTGAAATGAAAAGAATCTCAAGCCACACCTGTAAACAAATAATGCTAGAGCTTTCCTCTGAACTAACTTCACTTTTCCTTTGACATCCAACCAACTGTTCTCAAGTTCTCACAGGTGTGCACTAGTGTACACTACCATTCAAACCTTGGGTTGAACAAAAAAAGTTTTTTTTTGTGTGTTTTTGAAAGAAGTCTCTTAAGTTTTGCTTAGAACTGTATTGCCTGATATTGTGATTTCTATTGTAATGTAAGAGTTGCTTAAATATCCAATTACTTGAGACGTTTGTATGTGAACAAAATGTATTCAAAATACTTTTAAGTTCTTACTGAAAGGATGAAATACTCCAAGGCACTCGTATAAAGGTAAAAAGTCTTTAATTAACCGGGCTAAATCATTAAAAAGTTAAAAGTGTAGATCTATGCGTTTCGTGTAGCCAAAATGCATAATCTACACTTTTATCTTTTTATTTAATGATTTAACCCGGTTAATCAAAGACTTTTTACCTTTATTTGAGTGCCTTGGAGTATTTCATCCTTGCAGTTTGATAATTTACCTCTAATCATCCAGAGCACCGGTGGTTACGTGAATAGACCAGTGCAGCATTCTCAGCTTTTGTTACTTTAAGTTCCTAATATTACTGAGAAAAAACAATAAGCGAACAGAGAATGTGTGTAATATTGTGAATGGCAAAGTGTTCATATCCTGCGGGAATCTGGTTCCGTGCAGGTCAAGTCATGGGTGGAGGTATATTGTTGTCAGCATCTTATGAAACACATTGTTCTGTCCTAGAAGTGTCCCTGTTGTTGCGAGATGAAGAAATTATTGATCCAGCTCTCCAGTTGTGGTATTATCACCGGTCACTGTTGATGTGTGTGTGTTTGTCACAGTGACCGACATCAACCCGATTCTGTCACTGGCGTCTGAGGGTGTTTTACTGTGCACGCGGGATGAGACAATGTCTCAAACAGGGTGTGAAAAGAATAACTGTACTCTGGTTCCTGGAAAGAATGCCTGCTCACAGAAATGTAGTCATGTGGGTGTGAGCCACAAAACGGTGGTAGGAAGTATTGCCAAGGGAACGATGCTGATCTGTGAGACCAAGGTGGATACGTGTTCAAATGGATGTTTTCAATCGCAGCTTACTCAAGGACTTTATTCTCATGTTGTGAGCATTGAGATGTTCCTCTTTGCTTAACTTTTGCTGAGATTAGTGTGGCTGTAGATTTACGCAACTTTTTTTCTCACAAAAGATTTAGTTTACAGTGTTTTGGTTTTTATTGTGTCGTTTTAAAGTGAGATCTCAGGGTTGTGCGCATGAAGCCTGATGTTGTACTGACATTGCACAGTATTACAAGGG
This sequence comes from Sinocyclocheilus anshuiensis, assembly GCF_001515605.1. Classification (NCBI taxonomy): domain Eukaryota; kingdom Metazoa; phylum Chordata; class Actinopteri; order Cypriniformes; family Cyprinidae; genus Sinocyclocheilus; species Sinocyclocheilus anshuiensis. The sequence continues at coordinate 844,542 of NW_015554072.1, forward strand.
AGAAGGTCTCATCAGTGCTAACAGACATCTGCCCTCACCTTGTTAGTTCAACAAACTCTTTCTAAAAGACCTTTAAAAATGGAAAGTCAGGTGTGTCAGGCATAGAAAAGCATGCAAGGACTAGTTCTAAAGAGGTCATATCATGAGAAAGCAAAATTCCCTTGATCTTTGGAAATTCACTGAGGTTACAGAAATCTGAACTTCCTCCCTAGTCTGAAAATACTTTTTATTGAAATTAAGTTGCAAATACTCATTTTGAAACCGATTATTAGTACATGAACACAGAGACCAGATATGAACAGTGTCTAGACATAACCGACTGTTAACAACAATACCCTCCAAGACAGTATTTTGACATTATTTTTGTGTGTTTGTCAATTCAAGCACAAGTAGACACGAAAGAGAACTCAATTCGCGGTTCGCGCGGACCATCAGTCAGAGATTCGACTCTCTGGTGCGCGCTTGGAGTGTGTTTGTTGGAAAATATGAATGTTGTAAAATTGAGGTTATTGTCAGAACTTTACAACTTTGTTCTTGTGATGCTGTCTTTATTTTCAAAAGCTGTTCTTTTAATATAAATTTACATTTGATTTGTTTGTAGAAACGGGCGACTTCCTTGCCCTGGACTTAGGAGGAACAAATTTTCGAGTTCTGCTTGTCAGAGTGTCTAGTAATGGAAAACAAAAGGTGGAGATGGAAAACCAGATCTACGCCATTCCAGAGAACATCATGAGGGGCAGTGGGACAGAGGTGAGGAGTGAGTGAGTGTGTGTGCGCGCAAACCTGTTTGTGTGTTTTTGTGCCTTTCTCGCTGTAGATCTCATTCATTAAACATGGTATGCGCATATATATATATATATATATATATATATATATATATATATAGCCATTATCATTTATATTTAAAGGGATAGTTCACCCAAAAATGAAAATTCTGTCTTCATATACTCACCCTGGTGTTGTTCCAAACCTGTATGGCTGACTTTGTTTTGTGGAACATAGAAGATATTGAGAAGTATTTTTATATATTTTTGTCTTTTTAATTATGCATTATAAATAACTTTGTCTTGTAGTCTGGATTCATCATTGTCAAGTTTAAAGCACAATCAAGTATTTAATAGTAGATACATGTACAATGTGTGCTTTCTTAATTGCAAATTGCAATGTTGACTGTATGAACATTCTCCAGTTGTTTAATCTGAGAGTGAAGATATAGAAATTGAATTTATTAAAGGGGTCATATGATGCTGCTAAAAAGAACATTATTTTGTGTATTTGGTGTAATGAAATGTGTTTACGTGCTACATACTGCGCATCCATTGAGTACATGACTTGATCCATTGAGCGCATCCAAATAGTACAGATCGCTTGACTGAGAGTGAAACTCTCAAGCGCTCAGTCAGCGTGTTTATCGAGTGGAAAATCTGTGTTGAACGCCTCTCACACACACATACTGGCGTGTAAAATCTAAGAATTTAGTAGCCAATGGCTAATGTTAGACAGTATTTAGTCGCCCAGAGTAAGATTTAGTCGCATTTGCGAGTGATTTACTCTCAATGTAGAGGGTTGCTTTGCGTGAACATTTGGGCGGCGTTATGCAAATCTTCCCACATAGTGAGGTAGATATGTGGGGGCGTGTTGGAACGAGCCGTTTTAGGTAGGCGTGGTTGACTCTTAACTTTTATAAAGAATATCTCTTTGGATTTGAGACTTTAATCTTTGCAACTTTACAGATCTTCTTTATGCACCAAGAGCTTGTAACACTCCAAAGAGAAAGGAAAAATTTAAATCGCATCATATGACCCCTTTAACATTTCTGTCATATTTCATTTTCATTACAGTATAAGATATATTGAATGCTTTTGCTCTCACTTGCAGCGCAGAACACCATCTGTCTGCATAAAATTACCAACTTAGACAAAGCCCAAATGAATGAACACATTGTGCGTCATGTTGCCATTTTATTGCACATTATTTTTTCTACACTTGTTCACTGTTTAAAACAGCTTTTAACACTTGAGCACATTCCATATGGTTAAATCCTAGATGTATAAAACAGACGGTCTTTATTTCGTTTTATATCTTCATATTTAAGTCTGTTTCATTTCTATCATGAGACATAAATATGCTATAGTTATGCAAAGAATATCTTATTTCCCTGATAAATGGCGGTCATTTATCTATTATTCATTTAGCAAACAATATAAAGCAATTTGAGATGCTACAATAAACTCTTCAGCATAATAATCAAATAAATTGTCATAAATCTAAGTAATAACTAAATAAACGGACTGTCGTGCATAAAAGTGTGTTTTGGGTGGCTGGGAACTGAAACATGCCTGGTTTAAAACCAAACCAATGTTTTCTCACATACTTCATCCATACTCTCTGTGCTAGTCTGGCAGTGAACATGTCCTTTAGCCTCCGCAGTGAAGACTGTCTGGACTTCAATCATTGCAATTCGATCACAAGACTCCTTTATAAGTGTGCATGACCTGGAGGTGGAAGGTACAGTTGGAACCCAGCTGGCAGAAGATGATGAGTTGCACCTGGTTCCTCACAGCCTATGGCATTATGGCTTTATAATTTCAACGTGTAATGCCTAATTTGAGGAGACTGCACCTCATGTTGATTGACAGTCCCCTTTGGATTTTCCCATGGACGCTTTTCACTTTCAAGAGCTTCTCTGATGCTTGTTTCCATTTTAGTTTAACCTGAAGAGCTGTTCATTTAAAAAAAACAAAAAAACAGTCATACCTGATGTAATCTGTGCTTATGATTCTGTAGCCTCTGAAATGTTTCATACTTGTGAGATGAAAATAACACCTTTGACCAACTTGCACATGATATTTTTGGTTCTTCTGATCTACCTAAGTAGACCATATGCTTTTTGGCATGAGACACTTTTGAATGTAATGAATCCTTAATCTAAGTTAAGAAATGTATTTAAATCAGTCTTAAAATTAATCATGTCATTTTTTTTGTTCTTTTCTTTTCCAGCTCTTCGATCACATAGCTGAATGCTTGGCCAATTTCCTTGAAAAATTGGGCATCAAAGACAAGAAGCTGCCTCTTGGCTTTACCTTTTCATTTCCTTGCCAGCAGACCAAACTAGATGAGGTGAGATGAGAAGGATTAAAGGGAAACAAACACTAAACTTAGCAGCTCTTCTGTCAGAATGTCATGTTTCCATGGTTGCCCTTATTTCTGTACAGAGTTTTCTGGTGTCTTGGACCAAAGGTTTTAAGGCGAGTGGAGTGGAGGGGAGAGATGTTGTGGGCCTGTTGAGAAAAGCCATCAAGAAGAGAGGGGTGAGTGTAATGAGTGTGTTATGCTTTTATATTCACAAGCTACTGGTTTTAGTCTTTCTAGTATAGTGAAATGACTAAGGCAAAAGCTTCTTTATATATGTATCTATATATTAAAGAAAAGCCATCAAGAAGAGAGGGGTGAGTGTAATGAGTGTGTTATGCTTTTATATTCACAAGCTACTGGTTTTAGTCTTTCTAGTATAGTGAAATGACTAAGGCAAAAGCTTCTTTATATATGTATCTATATATTAAACTTGAATCCACTGATAGATGCAAATACTCAGTGGTAGTATTTACACTACTGTTCAAAAGTTTGGTGTCAGTGAGATTGTTTTTTTTTTCTGAAACAGAGTATTGCTTGTTTTAATACCAGGTGTAAACGGGGCCAATAATGGAGTGAGCATGTACAAACGTTCCAGAAGAGAACAGCGAGAAAATAATTATTAGATTATTCAGAATTGAAGCATGTGAATTTCCTTTTTGGAATAAAGGCTAGAAAATGTACATTAATCAGTGATATCTGGTGTGGATTCACCACTTGGTCCTCACGTAAAGTTAATAAATGCATGGGAATTCTTACGTGTGAATCATGGAGGGTGTTGTTGTTTTGTGAGTTTCTTAAGATATTTCTGAGAACAAGGACTTGATGTTGTGTGTCACAGTGGAAAAAGTTGTCTGTTCGCAATTCCATTCATCTCAATGCCACTTACTTGGCAGATGCAGGAAGCAAACTATTTGAATTCTGCTCTGACTGCATAAAGACTTTTTTGAGCCAACATTTATGTGATTAATTATGCTATAGCCACAGGAAAATGATTTCATGACAAAAACTGATATGTTAATGGTACCACAAGAACATGCAAAATTTGAATTAATTCAATAGAGAAATAATTAAATTGAATTAATAAAACAATAATGTTATTTTTATAAATAAATAATACAAATAAAATGAATAATTATAATTGTTATTATTATTAAAATATATAATAAATAATTGTTTTATTACCTCCATAAGGTGAATTTTACAGAATCTACCAGCAGGGGTTAACAGGGCCATGCTAACCAGCCAACACTCAAGTCCATTTTGTTTTTAGCATCACCCTTTAGCCCATTAAAATCGCTGCAACATAGATTCACATGCCTCTAGGGCTGCCCCCAACTAAAGATTTTTCTAGTTGACTAGTAGTCAACTAATCGCACGTTTATATTAATTTCATTACATAAATATATACTGACAGTGGGGAACTAAACTATAATGAGCCTTTAATATACAGCCTATTCCGTGCTCAAGCACACACATAAAGCTTGCCAAAAGTAATGACTGTGTTGGGAAATACAGCAAGGAGATATTTTAATCATGTATTAATAAATTAGTGTTTTCTGTTGTCGATGTCGGCTGCAAAGATGAAGCTGACGATGCTGACTCATCTCCGCAGTACAGTGGATGTACCTCTAGAGAAAAATCGACCTTTCATATGGATTACATAATGAGAGAGAATTTGTTCTTTTAAAAATTAGACGTTTCAAGCTTTCTATAGATATATTTCTCATGTCTGTCAGGCATAGACTATTATGTTGAGTTTTGGTTCATTTTTTTGACACGTGTCAGTTCACAGAGACCGAGACGTCAGAAAGTGCATCCTTTTTTTTTCTTCTTATTTTTACAAAAGCACAACGTCTTGTAACATTTAGTCGACTATTAGGGGCACAGCCCTACATGCCTCATTAGTTTATTTGACCTTTCGTAAGTGTTTCAGCTTGGTTCAAAATAGCAAACAAGTACCAGCATTTTCTTTTTTTTATCTCTACAGGACTTTGACATTGACATTGTGGCTGTGATCAATGACACCGTTGGCACCATGATGACCTGCGGTTATGACGACCATCACTGTGAGATCGGCCTCATTGTCGGTGAGTCACTGTCTTACATTTGCACTTATATGCTAGCTGAGATCAGTGGGAAATATCAGCCAGGGTGGCGGTGATATTGTCAGACGTGCTTGCTGTGAATGAAAGGTGCTTTATTCAAATATAGACCTTTTGTTCTGTCATTTGTTTTGGTTATTGGTTGTGGGAATATTAGAGCACACATTTCAGGCTTTTTATTGCCGCTTCAGGCCTATTATTATGGCCTAACAAAATGATTTTGGCGGCGTCTTCACAATGCTAATTCTCACACTCCTCTAAATGAACTAATTGTTTTGATTCATGTTCCCCAATAGTGTCAGATACGTGTAATTATAGAGGCTAGAGCAGATGTCCCTGAGTCTTTCACACAACTTGATTTGCCGTGCACAGTCTCAGTTATTACACTCTCTAATTTGTACATGATTTTAACACTTTCTCACATTAGATGACAAATACAGAAGGCTAAATTTATAGTTGTATGTGGAAATACAGCCAAAGTTCTTTTAGAGCAAACACAGCTGCAGTGAAGCTTCTTTTTTCTTTTTTTTTTTGAAAGAAATTAATTATAATACTTTCTATAAAGTTCTGTTATTTTGAACTTTCTATTCATTAAATAATCAAACGGTGGCATGATTCTCACAATACATATATAAATAAATTAATTAATTCATGAATTAATAAAATAGGCTGCAACTGTTTTCAACATTGATAATAAGAATTGTTTTACCAGATCAGCTGAAATTCAGCTTTGCAATCACAGAAATAAATTACATTTAAAATGTATTAAAAATAGAAAACAGTAAAAATATTTCAAATACTGCACATTTTCTTTTATAACAAAAGAAAAAAATATTAAAATATAGGGGTGTAACGATAAACATATTTTCAGTACGAGTCTTTCAGTTTGGTACGCATGTGTACCGAACAAATACAGCATTGTTTTAACCACTGCACAAGTGGAACTTCGTTGAAAACTTCCAGTTTTATATATTGTTACTTTTGATAAGAAACAAAGTCTCATCTCTCACGCTCTTTGATGTGGTGCGACAGATCGCTGTATAAACGCCTCAGTTCAAATGGCAGCGCGATCATCTCTTCCTCTTTACTACTAGTTTTAACGCGAAAAAAACATGAATGAACATCTTTTGTAATTGTTCAATCAGTCTTTCCACCGTGGAAAGACATCAATAAAACAGCTCGTAAACAAAATGTCACGTAGCATTTCATTTAAAGCTCGTTAGTTCGCTATAAATGATGTCTAGAGAAGAGCATTTTGTGAAATATTCGACTATATACTCATTATATTTTACTTTGCCTGTTAGTGATGACTTAATTATTCAATGCGTTTAAATAAATCTGTTATGAAACAAGTCATGACAGCCACTGCATATATTTCAACAACAAATAGAAATGTTATAATTTAGAAGTTAATTTAAAAATTAACTTTTGCATTGTGCAGTTTACATGTTTGCATACAATTTTTTTTTTTTTCAAAGTTGTGTACACTGTAAAAAATAGACTGTTGAGAATACTTAAAAAAAGTAAGGCAACTTGATGCAGTAAGACTTTTGATTTGTCTCAATTCTTTTATAGTTCTTCTAAGTAACAATACTGCGTTCAGCCAACCTAAATTTCTTTGTTCATGCAATGATGATTGTCTTATTTTGCCAATAAAGTTATTCTTGTCACAGCAACTGAAACAACAAGTACTGTTGTTGAGTAAATTTATTATTTTCTGTTTCCTGGATGAAAAAAAAGAATGTGTAAATAGTCACCACATTACCATTTTTATGTCTATTTACGCATGACAAACTAGGACTTATTTCTTTATCAGTTTATGTCATTAAAAATTATAATGATGGTATCAAGAACATAATGAAATGTTATAAACCACAATGGTCAACATTGTCTTTGTTTATAAAGCATCCTACAAGACTAAGATATCCAGAATATAGATTTAAGTGGTTGAACATACTCTAGGCCTCAATAATTGACACACAAACCTCACGAACAGTGGCAATCAACAAATGTAAAAAAAGATGAGCTCTTTAAATCACTGCACAACAAACAACTAACAATAATGACAAAACAACAACGAAAAAGTTTAAATGAAACCAGAAAACAGCAAAACAATAACCCTATAACAGTATCTGCATAATTTATTCATGCTGCAATGCATGCTGGGAACTCACAAAGCCTTAACTTTTCAGCAATATAAAATTCTTTGTTCAGACAACTCTGTTTGACTAGTTGGGACAACATTTGGGGTCTGACAAAGGTTTTTATGTTCAATTCTGTTGGTCTAACAAGGATTTTTTATGTAGTTTCAAGAAAACTGCTAGTATTTGAGACTCAAAAGGTTTCGTAAGCTGGGAAATATGCAGTTGCATTTTTTTTTTACACTGTATTGATTATTATATTTAAAAATAAATAGAAATAAAATTAAATTTGAGGTTGGTTCTTTGTTAATTGTAACCTTATAGTAATGTAAAAGGGCTCCCTATAGTTTAAAGCAGAAGCTGAGGTAGATTTTTATTCCTAAGAAAATTTTTAATTATAATTGAATTATTTAAAGAGCAATTTGTTCAGTAATCGACCGTTTAATAAAAAATGCAATTTTATGTTTAGTTTTTCCCCACGCTGTACCTAAACCATAACGAACCGTGATGTATAAACCGAGGAACGTACCGAACCGTTATGTTTGTGTACCGTTACACCCCTATTAAAATGTTTTACATAACCGTTTTAATGCCAAATTTAAGTGTATAATGTGTAAGTGAAATGTTTATTAAATTGATATTTAATAAATAATAGGAACTTAACATAACAAGAAGTCTGTACTTAATCATGATTACTATCATGCAAATGGAGAAAATCCTATATAGCTGGAGGTAGCTGGTTTGTTTTGAATCATAAGACTTTTGAGAGACTACAGTAGGCTTTAGTAGCTGGGTTAATAAAACAAGCTTATCCAAAGCTTACCCTGTCATTTCCCACTGAGACAGACCACTGTTGAGTCTACAATTGAAATATAATTCAACATCGTGAAGATATAATGAAGTCAATTCCCCTGCCTGCACCTTTGAACACAATATTAAGGATTTGCATGAATCTGTTGAGTATGTGCTTTTCATAGTGCTTAGAAAACCAACAGGCTGTAGTTTTAAAAAGGAATTGCATTGCAGAATATTTGCATTTGCATTCAATCATTGCATTCAAACTGCATTGTAGAGAAAGCAATAAAAATATACCTCCCTGACATTACATGGCTTTAAGACATGAGTCGTCTACATCGTCAACCAGTATTATATTCTTAAATATCATTTATGTTTTAGACTCCTACACAGATAAAGCAATAATGTTTCACAATCACAAATCATGAATTGGCTGCACTGCTCAAGCCTTTGTAAGAGTAATAGAAAAAAAGGCATGTTGCATCTGCAGTCTTGGGTTCAGAACAGACCCACCCAACATCCATCATATCTTTGGCATTTTCTTGAACTTCCCAGTTTGTTATCTGCTTTAGTAGTAGTTCAAATACGCAAAGCAAAGACAACCGATAGCAGTCATTTTTATCATGGAACGTGATGATGGATTTGTACCACTTCACTTGGCTAGACATTTCAGTTACTCTGGTTTCTTCCCATTGGATAAGAGACTATCAGATGATATTTGTTTGAAGTATAGTTCAGTGAAAATATCATATACAAAGCACAGATTACAGATATGTTATCCTTTAAAAATACAGTTAAAGGAAATGTAACTCCAAAAAGAAAATAGTCACTATTTACTCTCCCTCATGTTGTTTCTTGCTGGCTTTAGTATCTACTTTGCCATTCCTTAACGTGATCCTAAACATTAAAAAGCTCTCTGGCCTCAACATGCATCGTGGCTTTGTCATTGCAGGACAGATTTAGCATGTTGACGGGTTTCATACATAATCATTCATACATAATAAAATTGAACACTCCCCTTTCTTTTGTTGCTCATGTGCGTTGGCTGCTGCAGAGACTGAGTATACTTAATTTATAATAAGTCACAAAGAGCTCCTTTACCACCAAAGATTTGACATTGCACTGTAGAGATATCAGAGCTCCTGCATGAATATTTTATATAGTTACACAAGCCTGTATATCAGATTTCTTAATGCTACGTCAAAACAAAAAATGAATTTGGACAAATCTCAGGAAAGGAGGAGGTATTGATTCCCACAGTCATGGAGAATTTTACCATTTTGAATTTCCAAGCCTCTTGAGAAATGTAATGCTGTGTTGAAAAGTTATGAAACTGTATATACTATAGTGTGACGAGTGGGGGCGGGGCCGAGAGCCATGGGAACGGAGCGAGGCCGGTGGAGTAATTGATAATGAGCGACTGCCACACACAAAACACAAAAAAAAGTCCAGGCCTGGTCCTCTCTCGTCTTTCACTGTCGTCACTTCTCCTTTTATCCTTCCGGAGCTCCTCCGTGGGACTCGAGACCGGTGAGTGGTGCAGGTGTCGCTCATTATCAATTACTCCACCGGCCTCGCTCCGTTCCCATGGCTCTCGGCCCCGCCCCCACTCGTCACATATAGTTTATGTGAATTTCTGATTATGCTCTGCATGGAGTCTCAGGAAGCTCAAACCTGCATTGAACCACATTCAAATCTCAGGTCTTTTTTTCTCTTTGTGGAGACATTTATACATAAGCATGAATCTCCTATACATATGAATGAGAAATAATCTCCAGCAATCCCTATGAAATCCTTTTAAAAATACTTATACATTAATCATGAACTACTTGAAAATGGAGATTTCATGGAAATTCATTGGTCAAAAAGGGTGGGAACCCTTTTTGGAGTGTCTCAGTGTGGGTCATTTCTCTTAAAGTAATGTTAAGCACAGAACTTGAAAACCGCTAGTTTAAAAGTCTGGAAAGGAAACACATGGCTTGAAAATAATAAATAAAAGCGGAAGAGACTTATTTGTGTATTTATTTATTTAAAATAAAATAGCTTTTATAGCTTTTACTAATCTGCTGATGTGACTCTTAGTTTCATGCTATGACATTTTAATTTATTTATATGTGTAAAACATGTTTAATGTGGGTGGTGTTATGGGTTTGTAAACAAATCGCGGTGTGTTTTACAGGGACGGGCACCAATGCGTGCTACATGGAGGAGATGCGGCACTTGGAGCTGGTGGATGGTGATGAAGGTCGTATGTGTGTGAACATGGAGTGGGGTGCGTTCGGCGACGACGGCGCCCTGGATGACATCCGCACTGAATTCGACCGGGAGATTGACGCTGGGTCCCTGAACCCTGGCAAACAGCTGTGAGTGACAGTCCTGCACCTGACAGTTAGTGCCACTCCTGACAGTTCTTTTGTTGACACAAAAAGCCATTGAAGCCCTTTTCCCTAGAGGCCAGCTGTGTCAGCCGGTTGTTCTACTAGGCAATTACAGAAGAAGGTACAAGGTTGTCACCATGGTGACACCAAGTACACAGGCATTCTTGCGTACGTGTTCATTCCAAGAAGGCGAGTGTGAACAATTTTAGGAAGACCATATGTTACTGCTGCGATAGCTAGAAACAGTCATGAAATAAACCAAGGGTGCCCAAACTCGGTCCTGGAGGGCCGGTGTCCTGCAGAGTTTAGCTCCAATCCCAATTAGTCACACCTGAACCAGCTAATCAAGCTCTTACTAGGCATACTAGAAACTTCCCAGCAGGTGTGTTGAGGCAAGTTGGAGCTAAACTCTGCAGAACACCGGCCCTCCAGGACCGAGTTTGGGCACCCTTGAAATAAACTCTTGCGCCATCATTAAAGGGATAGTTCACCCAAAAATGAAAATTTGATGTTTATCTGCTTACCCCTAGGGCATCCAAGATGTAGGGGACTTTGTTTCTTCAGTAGAACACAAACGAAGATTTTTAACACAAACCGTTGCAGTCTGTCATTCTTATAATGGAGGTGAATGGAAATCACGGCTTTGAGATTAAAAAAAAAACATACACAAACAAAACCAAATTAAACCCTGCGGCTCGTGACGATACATTGATGTGTAAAAACACAAAACCATCGGTGGACCATTGAAATAGACCATTGACACTCCCAATTGAGATTGTAGATAGAGTGTCAATGGTCCATTTGAGAGATAGGTTGGGTTAATGCACTTATAAGTCTGCGATCTGCCGTAAAGCAAGAAGAAGAAGATGCGTCATGCGCCGGCTGTTGAGAACGCGCTCAGGACAGTTCGGACATTGCGGTGAATCAGAGGTAAAAAAACGATATAAATACTGTTCAGTTTCTTGCACAGACCGATCGTTTCATGTCTTTACACATCAATGTATCGTCACGAGCCTCAGGGTTTAATATGGTTTTGTTTGTGTATGTTTTTTTGACTCTCAAAGCCGTGATTCCCATCCACTAACATTATAGGAGTGACAGACTGCAACGGTTTGAGTTAAAAATCTCTGTTTGTGTTCTACTGAAGAAACAAAGTCACCTACATCTTGGATGCCCTGGGGGTAAGCAGATAAACATCACATTTTCATTTTTGGGTGAACTATCCCTTTAACTGTGCATTAGCCTGCTTTTCTGTTCAGAACTCATGGGCCTCGAGAGTTTTAAAGCTGCAGTTCCTGACCCTAGTCATATTGACTCCACAGGCGCTTTAATTTTGAGGGTAAGAAGCAGCACTTTGAAAGCTTTAAAAATGCAGAAGTGTAATCAAATACTATGATTCCCTGAGTGCTTGTTGCTGAGCTTTCTAAATGCCCTCAGTGGTGGAGTATGGCAATTGATTGCCTTATTGGATTTGCACATGCACAAACCAATAATTCAGGACTGATAAAGTAGCTTTGAAACCTCTTGCTTTTCCCCCAGAGATCCTGGATTCAAAAGATCAATGGGAATATGCTGTTTCTTTACAGTTGCAAGTCAGTGTTATTGTTCTCTTGCATACCCTGCTCCCTGAGACGATGAATGTTTAGACTGTGTCCAGATCGAGTACTGTCAACATTTTCCTTTTCCCATAAATAAGAACTCTAACAGCAATGTGATGATATGGACTCAACAGTCATTTACTGTACCTTTATCCAGTTTATTTATACCAGTATATAATGGACCAGGGTCAAGGTCCCCCCCTTAATTTTCCTTCATAACTGACAGGCTTCTACAAATCTACCTACTTTCGTGTGCAAGTATCGTTTTATAATACCATTTAAAAGTTTGTGGTTGGTAATCTCTTTTAAAAATGTTTTTGAAAGAAGTGTCTTATGCTCATCAAGGTTGCATTTATTATTGTGCTATTCAAAAATTCAGTAATTTATATTTTGAAATATTAATTTAATAATTTTAAAATGTAATTTATTCCTGTGATGCAAGGCTGAATTCTAAGAAGAAATGTTCATTGCATGTTCTAAAGCTTTAAAATCCAAATTTTTTTTCATATTTTTGTCACACTTGCTGCCAGCCTTATAGCCGAGATAAAATCTTGTTGCGAGTGACCCCAGTCTCCTCTATATTAATTACTTTCAAGGACATGTCTCCAGATAATAATCATCATTTGTGTGAACATACCACCTCCTCCTTTTTTCACAAATATTTCCCACACCCCTGATTACAGGGATAGTCCCATGAAGAAACCTGGGCTTAAGTATCTCACTCAAGTGAAAAATGATGATTGGGGATCTCTCCAGTTCACGGGTTGCCCCAGCGTGGGATCAATAACCTCTAGGCGACCGTTGCCCCATACGTCACACTGCATCATGACATACATGTTCATCATGTTCATCGACCTGACTCTACGTGCTGCATTTTTTGTTTTTGTGCAGGTTTGAGAAGATGATTAGTGGGATGTACATAGGGGAGCTGGTCAGACTCATTCTGGTGAAGATGGCCAAAGACGGTCTGCTGTTCCAGGGACACACCACTCCAGATCTGCTCACCACTGGCCACTTCCAGACTTCCTTTGTCTCTGCCATGGAAAATAAAAAGTCAGTACCTTTTTGTGCTTGTGTGTTTCTTGCCATACTAAAATGGCAGTAGAAGTAAGCTAAATCTGATAAAGTTAATGAATAAAATAGCTAAAACCTGTTTTTAAAGGAATAGGTCACCCACAAATTTAAATTTGATTTGGAGAAATGTATCATTCCATCACTTGGTCACCAATGCAGTGAATGGGTGCCGTCAGAATGAGAGTCCAAACAGCTGATAAAAACATCACAATAATCCACAAGTAATCCACACCACTCCAGTCCATGTTAAACATGTTTAATTAATTGCATACTTTAAGAGTCAACTTTGACTTTTCTGGTATACCATGGTGCTAAAGTGGCACAAGTATGAAAATCCATGTTATATACCCTTGTAGCATTTCAAAAACATAACCTAAAAAAATGCTTTACCTAAATGCTTTATTATTATTTATTATTATTTTGTGCAATAAACACTTTATTGTCAGGTTAGGGTTTAGCATTAATGTTGAACTAAGTTTTAAAAACAGAAAAAAAATTGTTAGTGACAGTTCTCTGGAAACTTCCCCAGAACTCCGTAATACTGAGTTAGTACTGTAACTTTCAGTGCCTTAAAATGGCGATCAAGCCATTTCTGCCTCATTAAATGGAGACCTCATCATGATGACCGATAGCTGGAAGTCAGTGCAGACCTGTTTCACTTCATCAATTAACTACCCCATATTTAGTTCTTTCTCCAGCAAACCGAGCAGTTGAGACATCCGTGGGAGAACACCTGTGGTCTCGACAGAAATGACATGCTTCTCAAAAATACTGGCATGGGCTTATCGTATTGTCAGACCCGCTGTTGGTTCACAGACTGAGCACATTTGTGCTATGAAACAGAGTTCAACTTTTCTTGTGGGTTTAACATTATGAAACTTGTTCAGATCTCAGACTTTTTGGAGTTGGAAGTCAGCACATCTGTGTGTTAATTGAAATCCCAAACTATATTTTATTTATTTTTATTTACCTTTATTTAACCAGGAAATTAAAATCTCTTGAGATTTAAAATCTAATTTACAAGAGGTCCTGGCCAAGATAGGCAACACGTTTAGTTACACATAAAACAAAATACATTTGTTTACATACACAGAAACACACAAATCACTCAAAACATTTACAATCAGGTGACTACAAATAGATCCTTTAAAATACATTTAAAATAATTTAGTGATACCAACTCTTTTAAGCATAACTTATCTTGTAGTTGATTCCAATCAAATGGAGCAGCATAACTAAATGCCCGTTGACCCATATTAGTACGAACTTTAGGGATGCTTAAAAGATATTAGTTTTGTGAGCAAAGTCCATAATTCTTTACACCTTTTTGTAAGATATTCTGCTGTAAATACGAAGGAAGTAAACCTAAAATGATTTTATATATAAATAAGTACCAATGCTTAAGTCTACGGGATGACAACGCCGGCCATCCAACACGAGAGTACAATAAACAATGATGAGTAAGGGCTTTTGAATTTGTGATGAACCTTAATGCTCCATGATAAACTGAATCCAACGCCTGTAAACAATGCTTAGGTGCCTGCATGTATATGATATCACAATAATCCAACACTGACAAAAATGTAGCTGCTGCTACCAATCTCTTCCTTGCTGCAAAAGAAAGACAATACTTGACTCTAAAAAAAGGCCCAGTTTTGACTTTAATTTTCTCACAAGGTACTGAATATGAGGCCCAAAAGAAAGAGAATCATCAATTAAAAATCCCAAGTATTTATACTTGGATACTACTTCAATCTCCAAACCTTGAAGAGTAGTAATTGCGCATGAGTTTGAAAGTGCAGACTTTCTTTTTGTAAACATCATAAGTTTAGATTTCTCCGCATTTAAAACAAGTTTTAAATCACTCAGTGTATGCTGAACTGCATCAAAATCAGATTGAAGATGACTCACAGCCTGATCCAGTGTTGATGCAGAGGAGTTAATCACCATATCATCAGCGTATAAATTAAAACTTGAATGTGCGAAATTATTCCCAATATTATTAATATATAAAATAAATAATAATGGCCCAAGGACCGATCGCTGTGGTACGCCGATATTTACATTCAGAGTACAAGAAGTGAGTCCCTCTATATTTATACATTGAGATCTATCCGATAAGTAATTAACAAACCATCCAACAGTATTTACTGATAAACCTACACTAAGTAGCCTCTGCTTGAAAATTTCATGATCTATGGAATCAAAAGCTTTGGATAAATCGATAAAAAGAGCAGCACTATGGTTTTTATTATCCAATGAAACCATTAAATAATTTAATACTTTTATAACTGATGTGGATGTACTGTTTTTCCCTAAAACCGGATTGGAACTCTGATATGGCATTTTTAGAAGATAGAAATTCTTTTAATTGATCATTCACAAGCGATTCCAAAACCTTTGATAAAATAGACAATTTCGAAATAGGCCTATAATTATTCAATACAGTTGGATCACCTCCTTTAAATAATGGCCGAACATAAGCAGTTTTCCAGATAGAAGGAATTTCATTTGTAGCTAAAGAAAGATTAAAAAGATAGGTTAGTGGTGGCGCAATAAAATCAGCTGCCAGCTTTAAGAAATGTGGATCCAACTTATCTGGACCAGCTTGTTTCCTACTATCTAAAGATTTAAGTGCCTTATTAACCTCTGAAACTGTTACTGGATTAAAATCAAATAATTGGTCTACCTTAAAATGATTTACACTAGAGTAAACAGGTGAGGAATTATCACAGGTCAAATTATTTGACTGATGAAGTGTACCAGTGGCCACAAAATGTTCATTTAAACAATCTACTATTTTAAATGTATCCACAATTGTACATGAATCCTTAATAATACATGACGGAAAATCTGAATTTGATTTACTTCCAATGAGACTTTTTATATTTTTCCAAAAAGTTTTCGAATTATTTAGATTATTAGAAGTTTCTAAAAGAAAGTAGTCAACCTTAGCTTTTCTAATCGCAGCAGTAGACACATTACGCAATTGTCTGAAAATCAACCAATCTTCCTTTAGATTAGTACTTCTGGCTTTAGACCAAGCCAAATTACGTTCTCAAAGTAAATTTGACAGTTTGTGGGTAAACCATACATTATGTCTGCCTTTAACTCTAAACTTTCTAAAAGGAGCATGCTTATTTATAAAACAGGTAAAACTTTCATAAAAATAACTCCATGCAATTTCAACTTCTGGAATGAGATTAATTTTTCCCCAATCAAAATGATATAAATAATGTAAAAAAGCTTGTTCCTTAAAATGTTTCATATCGCGTTTAATAATAATACATGGTTTAGATTTGGGAATTTTTGTATTCCTAATAGTAGCAACTACACAACTGCAAATACAGATGTCATGGAATATTTATGAGGGACATTAGTTATAATTAAATCAATTAAGTGAAGTGACATGTGGCCAAGTATGGTGACCCATACTCGGAATTAGTGCTCTGCATTTATCCCATCCAAAGTGCACACACACAGCAGTGAACACACACCCGGAGCACACCGGCCCTCCAGGACCGAGTGTGGGCACCCCTGCTCTAACCATTAGGCCACAACTTCCCTTTAATGATGAGTTTTCAGGACATTTTAAATTTGGTCTAGTAGGACTATTTACTATCTGAAAAAGATTAATTGAATTACAGTATGTTTTTAGATCATCAGATACTGGTTGCAACCAGTTCCAATTTAAATCATCGATCAGGACTAATTCTTTAGGGTCTAGATCTGATATAATCTGTGTCAAGGAAGATAAGGTTTCATTTACTGCTGAAGGTGGCCTATTGCATCCAACTAAAGTAATATTGCAGGTTTTAGAAACCTCAATATTTAAAGTTAAAAGATCAAATTGATTTTTCACTGATTTAGATAAAAGCATATTTGTATTATATTTAGTTTTAATAAAAACTGCAACTCCACCTCCTCTATTAGATCGATCAGCCCTATAAACATTATAACCGACAATGCTTATGTCCTTATTTGAAATAGAATTTCAAATAGAATAAAACCATAATATCTGCATCAGTTGTATCTGCCCAGATATGTAACATATCCAACTTTGTGAGTAAACTGTGAACATTTAAATGAACAATCCCAAGACCAGTCATTGATTTAAAATCAGCAGGTGTGTTAAAACTTGTGACAACATCAGGACCTGGATTCGGTTGAACATTTCCAGAAATCAAAAGTAACAGTACAATGAGCGCCCTCTGCAGTCTAGATTTCTTGGATAATTTTTCCTCCTTTAAGGTCCTCAAAGAAACAAGAGAACTACCTGGAGTAACAACAAAATTTTCTTGCACAACCATGATTCTCCTTATCAAGTGCACAGAATTTAAGCAACTAAATAAAAAAGAAAATAGTGGAGCACCACTTGTTATGTTTTCTAGCGTGCCCTTTTTCGAACAATTATCAACTGAGCGTGTAGAACTTACATGGAATTGTTCTATTCCGTGAAAACCTCCACTGCAGCTCGTCATAAAGAAGAAAATAAATAATACAAAAAGGAATGATGCCATTTTTTTTTTACTTATTCCTGATCTTAACCCAATATGTTGATGAAAAATTAAAAATGAAAAATGTCCAGTATAATCCCAGAAAACTCTCCCGAAGCAGTTTCAAATGCTGATGATATAATTGTATCTCATGAAATTTATAGGGTTGAAGACTTTTGAAACGATACTGCAAGACGGAGAAACCAAAGTTTAAAAACCACCCTGAACAGTATCATCATATCTTATTTAGCGTAGAGAACATAGCAAAACCTTTATCCAGTAAGGTGCGGTACTCATCAAGGCCAAACGATCTCACATCATGGATCCGAATTATGGAAACGCTCCAGAAGATCCAAAGCCCGTCTTTGTAATCCCTTAAGGTGCAATACTCTTTAAGGCCAAAAGAGATCACATCATAGATCCAGTTGAGAAAGATCCACTTCAGAAAGTCCAAAATCTGACAAGGTCCCTTGTTCAATTTCTAAAACCCTTAGAATTCTACTTTTATATCTAAAAGTAGAGTCTTAAAATTTATAAACAAACGAAAACAATACAAAATTAGACAACCACATGCTCAACAAACACAACAAAAAGACATGCCGCCATCTTGGAATGTACCACATGCTTTCATTATCTACAATATTTGTTAATTGTAGATAATGAAAATATAATTAAATCAGATGCTGAAGTAATAATGTTAGCTTGCATGCACGATCTTGGCATATCTCATCAGTCAAAAAAACTGCGTTTTTAATTTTTGTTACCAAGGACAATATATATATGTCTATGTATATCTACTTTAGGATCCAAAAGTCTGACAACAAGTGGAAATATTTTTTACTTATTACAGATAAGATCAGCATAATGATTTGATTGGAGATTTCAATGTTATTTGCTGCCCTTTTTATTTAACAAGAATAGTACACAGAAACACACATCACAAGGTTTTTCTATAAAACCTAATGACTGATTTCAATCTTGTATGATTAGATCTGAGAATATCAGACTTTTGGATCCATTCAAAAAAGGGTCGGTAAGAATTTTTTGGATTGGTTTTTGAAAGTTTCTTATGCTCACCAAGGATGCATTTATTTGATCACTAATACAATAAAAACAGTAATATAGTGAAATAATGCAATTTAAAATAAATCATTTCTAACTTAATATATGTATATCTGTAATGACAAAACTGAATCTTCAGCCATTAGAAATCATTCAGAAAGAATTCTAAAATGCTGATTTGGTGACAAGGAAATTAATGTTGAAAACGGTTGTGTTGCTTAATAATTTTGTGGAAACCGTGATACATTTTTCAGGATCCTTTGATGAACAATGTTCAAAAGAACATTTATTTGAAATAGAAAATTGTAGGAGTCTTTAAAGGGGTCATATGATGCTTTTTTAAAGATCATTATTTTGTGTATTTGGTGTAACAGAATATGTTGACATGCTTTAATGTTCAAAAAACACATTATTTTTCAAATACTGTACATTATTGTAGGTCCTCTATGCCCCGCCTCTCTCAAACGCTTCGTTTTCTACAAAGTCCCTCCTTCCGACAAGTGCAGTCTGCTCTGATTGGCCAGCTGACCCAGTGCATTGTGATTGGCCGAACACCGCAAGCACTCGTCGGAAATGTAACGCCCCTTACCATAATCGCAAGCTTCATCTTTCAAAATAAATGTAAAGACAGAGCCCGAAAGGGGAGACCCCTTTAATGTCACATTTGATCAATTTTAATGCATCCTCATTGAATACAAGTTTTTAATTCTTTTAATAAAGATTCTATTGAACCCAAACTTTGGAATGATAATGTCCACAAAAAAAAAAAATTTGTCCAAGAAACATTCAAAATATGAAAGTGAACTATTTTGCAACAGCTAAAGACAAGTGATGTTGTACAAGTGTCTGCCCTTAAGGTGATATTCATGCAAACCTCCAAATTCATCAGAAATGACTTTCTCTTCTGCAGGAATAACGAGGGTCTGGTGAGTGCAGAGCAGGTGTTGAGAGGACTCGGACTGGACCCGTCCCCCGAAGACTGCGTGGCCACGCAGCGAGTGTGTCAGATTGTGTCTACGCGTGCGGCCCACCTCTGTGCTGCCACGCTAGCGGCTGTCCTACGGCAGATTCGAGATAACAAAGCCGCAGAGAGATTGCGCACCACTGTCGGCGTGGATGGATCAGTCTACAAAAACCACCCACAGTGAGTCCAGTGTCCAGTACCTATGTGTGCTTTTTGTGGCACTAAATGATTACCATATTCACATACAATGGTATTTACATGGCACTCTAACGTACTTCAAAGAATACCATGGCATGGTGTGGTACCAATGTATCGCAGCTTGAGAAGTGACACCCTGTAAACGTGTATTTGGTTGTTTTTTTTGCGGGTTGTTGAGGAAGTCTTTTTGTGCAGCTTCAGAAGTAATTCTTGAAACAAGATTTACACAAAAAAAAAACATTGTTCTGTTTGCACTTTTACATCTGTTTGACAATCCTAGAAAAACGTTTGTTTACAAATTGGCCAAGAATAATTACTGTGGCATAATTTTAGATGAGGACAGGTTCATTTCATAAACTTGCTGCCGAAAGCCCATCTCACCAATAAAAGATTCTTCCTGGATGTTGTCAGAGAGTTTGGCAAGGCCATAAACGCGCAGCAGGGAGTTGAATTGCTAGGGCTTTTAACAACCACCTGCTGAGACGCGGCTTAATGCATCGATTCCCTCTGATTCCTCAATGACTATGGAAATTGATGACTGAAAAATGGCTGAAAAATTAGCTAGGGATCATCTAATGGGTGCTACGCAACAATATCGCTAGAAGAGAGTTTTGTTCCAGTTGTCTTGTTATATTGGGTCAGCACTACATCTTAGATCGGGGCTGTCCAAACTCGGTCCTGGAGGGCCGGTGTCCTGCAGAGTTTAGCTCCAACCCTAATTAAACACACCTGAACCAGCTAATCAAGCTCTTACTAGGCATAGAAACTTCCAGTCAGGTGTGTTGAGGCAAGTTGGAGCTAAACTCTGCAGGACACTGGCCCTCCAGGACCGAGTTTGGACAGCCCTGTCTTAGATCATGTATATGTATTTATATGGCTTGCAAACTTTGTTTTGTGACATTTCTTTGCAAATCGTGCTTGTCAGTGTTTTAGACTTGTCATGCTGAGGTAGTCTTGGTACTTTCAGTGGGTTAAAACTGACAAACAATTTATGTCGTGTCGTCATTTTTTCTGCATAATGCATATTTATATTTATATAATTGAAATAAAATATATGTATGTATGTGTATTTTATATAAATATGTACATACACACATGTATACATATATACAAAATTTGTAAATTATAAATGGTAAAATTATAATTTACATATAAAATATATAGTAAGTATAAATATTATATAATAATATTTAAGAAATATTTAGTACATGTAAAAATTATACTTTTAAAAGATAAATTGCAGAATTGTACTCTACTTATAAAATGATGTATTTATTGCATGTATTTTGTTTTTAAGCCCTGCTGTGAGACTTCAACAGCATTAAGTTTTCGGAGATGTTTATTTAATAATACTTTCGATAATAACTTTACCTCGGTGCTGTACAGACTACTTATTTGCATGGCTTATGTTTTATGAAATTAAAGCTAACTGCAAGCATCAACTTTAATTAGTTGGTCTATTTTAATCCAGCATGACTTGGATTCACAGCTTTCCTCACCCAGGGTGCTAACTCATGCGTAGAAACACATCACGTTCTGAAAATTTCCTGAAGGTGTGGATGGCACTCTCAGAGACGAGTGTACTTCTCTCTCAAGATGCGCCTGTGTTGATTGGCTGTGTACAAGTGCCACCTCAAGCCAGTCATGTGCACAGACATCATTGAGTGAGCTTCATTTAGGTTGTGACAGGTTTCTGTGGCACCTGCATCTAGAGGCAAATATTCTTTTCTGATTTAAAAGCTCTGGGTTTGTTACGTTGTGAAACGTCAAAAATATGAATGACTTCACACACTGTATGTGAGGCATGAGCTGCAGGTAGATTTAGAGCAAAGTTGACATCTTTTCAAGTTTTGATAGATTTCATTAAAGGGAAAGTCAACAATAACGAGACTGAAATGAATAAATACTCTGTAAAGATTTTACCCCCTATATGCAGATCTACAACAGACATTATGCTTAGTGTAAACATCTTCATTGATTGCAATGGAAGCAATCTAGTTTGTCACATTATCTTGCAGCATGTACGTCCATTGCATGTTAAGAGTTGCAGCTGAAATGGTTTTCCTTAAACAAATGAAACATTTTCTTCTTTTGCCTTTAATTTTTGAGCAAAATATAATCTTTTAGACTTTTTGTTTGCCCCAATATATCTTCATTCCAGTTTCATGTGCTTCTACTAATTTAAATGAGTTATTGAATCATATGTTCTGAAAATAACTCTTCACAGTAAGGAAATTCATGTAATCCTGTTCAAAACCTTTTCAGTATAGTTTTAAAGGACTGATTATAACTTTGTTTTTTGTTATTTATTTTATTTTATAAAATATACATTTTATGTATTTTATTAAATTACGTTGTTATAATTTATTACACTTTTTTAAATAAGATTTTATTTTATTTTCTTTTAAATCAAAATTTTATTTATTAAACTGTATTATAATTTATTAGACTTTTAACATAACCGTTTTATTTTATTTCATAAAAAGTAAATTTAATTTATTAAAATTCATTATTTTGTTTTATGTAATGTAATGTAAGACCAAGGCTTACTTTTTCTACAAAAATGTAAAATGTCATTACCATCACACAAAATGCCACAAATCCACACCACCACACATTATTTCAAAAACCACTTGTAGTCTGATGAAGGCCATGATCAGAACTTCCAGGACATGATAAATGTTTAACGTTCATGCTATTTTTTTTTGATTTTTTTTTTGAATAGTTTAATATGTAATTTGTGTAAGTGAAGAATCACCAAACTACAATTGCAAACATTGCATCACTGCCCAGAGTAGTAATTCTCCGATTTTTAAATGTACCATTCAACCTCCTATTTTGTTATAAACTAACGTTATTTTTTTCCCCTGTGCCCCACCTTTTCCTTCTCCTTTTGTGCATCATTCACCTTTTGCTTGCTTGTTCTTTCTTTGCTTTTGGACCCTTTTCTCTCTCACCCACACACTTGTTTGTTCTCTGGCTTTTTCCTGAAGGTTTGCCCGCCGACTGAATAAGATGGTGCGGTTATTGGTGCCTGACTGTGACGTGCGTTTCTTGCGCTCTGAGGATGGCAGCGGTAAGGGGGCTGCCATGGTTACAGCTGTGGCACACCGATTGGCAAAGCAGCATGCAGAGCGTCAGCGTATTCTGAACACCCTGCGTCTCAGTCGGGATCAACTCCTGGAGGTGAAGAAAAGGATGGAGGAGGAGATGAACCGAGGCTTGGCTAAAAAAACACATGCCACGGCAACTGTCAAAATGCTGCCCACCTTTGTACGCTCCACACCGGATGGAACAGGTTAGAGTGAGAATCACAGAGTTTTAACTTATTTTAATTAACCCAAAATGAAAATTCTATCATCTTTTATTCACCCTCATGTTCCAAAACTACAGAGCCCCTAAAGGGACATGGTGTTGGAAAAAATACAGGGTGGGAGGAAAAGTTTTTTTATTTTTTTTCAAATCTTTTGCATTCCCCCGAGTGAACGCAAAGTATCTCGGGGGAACACAAATATTTTGCGAGAGAATGCAAAAGATTTAAAAAATATTTTTCCTCCCACCCCGTATTTTTCCCACCACCATGTCACTTTATGGGCTCTGTACAAAACAGCGTTTTTTGTGAAAGTAGAAATGTTTTATACCTTTTCCCTTATGTGGCACTTTTCCATAGAGCAACAGTTCATAATGAGCATGAAAGCACCATAATTGTGCTCCAAATGACTCATGCACTATATTCCTGAAGTCATATGTTATATGATATAGGTATACTGAATCATATAATATGATATAGCTAAGTATGAAGAACAGACCGGAAATTACTGTAAACTGTTCAGGATTCAAAAACACCATCATAACATTTATTTATTTATTTATTTAAATTATTTAAAGAAAATGTATATCTTTATTTTGTTTTCTTTTTTCTTAAAGAACTAAACAATCTCTTTCTTTCTTATTTTTTTTTCTTATTATTTTTTTTTTAAATATTTGAA
>NW_015554072.1:870973-874417 GCF_001515605.1 Sinocyclocheilus anshuiensis
TGGATTGCAGGAAGTAATCAAGATCTCTGATGTGAGAAGCCAAAATCATTATTTTAAGGGTAGTTTCAAACAAACTAATTTTCATGCTAAGGTCATTTAATGTAATATAGTGGTTTATGTAATAATTTTCTCTCTAAAGAATATGGTGGGGTTCCTACCTATATTGCTTTAAAAAAAATGTAATGGGACATCAATTTGTACCCTATTATAGAAAGTGGCACAGATATTATTTACTCTTTTTATAAATCATTTTTTTTTAAGATGATGTCCCTCAGGTTTAGATAATGTCTGGGGGTATTTTTCTGAAATTACAAACACAGAAGCAATGAAAGCAGTGAACCATTTATATCAGTGTTGTCCTGTGTCCACTATATTCCCATATGTGTGCCTCACAGGGTATCTTGATAAAGTGGACGAAGGGCTTCAAGGCCTCAGGGTGTGAGGGAGAAGATGTGGCCACGCTGCTGAAAGACGCCATCCATCGCAGTGAGGTCAGCACTACTGCCCACTAAAGTGCTGCAAAAGCAATTTCTGCACTTATTAGCCACAATTACTCTGTCTTTTATGGCAAGATGTAATTAGTAGATGTTCAGTCAGATGAATCGTGTCCTGAAAGGCAGTCATGGTTCATTTGCTTTGCCTTGCTGGCAATCCCTCTCTCTTTGTCTACTTTTGTTTTCTCAAAGGACTTTGATTTGGATGTGGTAGCTGTGGTGAATGACACCGTGGGCACAATGATGACATGTGGGTACGAGGACCCACAATGTGAAGTGGGGCTCATTGTCGGTGAGTGTGATTTCTTGGCCTCTCCGCGCATCTGATTAGTTTGTGTAGATGACTTTCATGGTTCATAAGATTAGTGATTGTCTAGTTGCCTCAATATGTATTTAAATTCCTGTGTCTTCATTTAAATATGCATGTCATTGCATTAGAGCACGGTTTACCAAATGGGGGTTCCTGAGGGAACTGCAGGGGTTGTGTGAGTTGATGAAAAGCAAATAATTAAATCAAATTTAAAATTTAAATAAATAAATGTGGCTGCACAATTAATTGAAATAGAACTGAAATTGCAGTTTAGCTTAGTGGGATAATCAAATCAAACATTGCTATTTAATAAAAAAAAACTATTCTAACTAGTCTATTTTGCAGCGTGTTTCAGAGAGGAACTGTTACAGAGCTTACAGTGTTTTCAGTGTCGGTTCACAGTAAATGCTGATTTTCATGAACTCCATTGAACTGCAGTTTCACATGCATTTTGGGAATGCAATATGCGTTACGTTCACCTTATTTACTTTATTCACACTTTATTATTTTGCACAGTTTCCAACATTTCTGTGGATAAAAGTTTACAGTATTTCACCAGTATTCCTATAAAATAAAAGCTTGAGGATTTAACAGTTTAAAGTGAATAATTTAGGACATAAATATTAAAGGGGTCATATGATGCGATTTCAGTTTTTCCTTTCTCTTTGGAGTGTTACAAGCTCTTGGTGCATAAAGAAGATCTGTAAAGTTGCAAAGACTAAAGTCTCAAATCCAAAGAGATATTCTTTATAAAAGTTCAGAGTCAGCCACACCTACCTAAAACGGCTTGTTCTAACATATCTACATCACTGTGTGGGAAGATTTGCATAACACCGCCCAAATGTTCACGCAAAGAAAGAAGGCGTAACTTTTAGTCTGACTGTAGTTTTGTTGACGCTGCAGCCATGTCGTGAAGACGCTGTGTGTTTCGTTGTGAAAGCGAAACTACTTTGTTTGTGTGTAGTATGTGACATTCTTCACATTTTTGAGCAATTAGCCTTAAGCACTTGGCGTCAAGGTGATTTTTAGAGGATGTATGAAGTCAGTTCCCTTCAAAGTCACACTGGTTTGACTACCACAAATAGTTTTTTTTTATCTTCATTTTCAGTTGTGTTTTTATTGTTTTATCATTTAAAGCATAACACATGAATTTTTGTGAAGTATTTTGATTCAGACACGTGCTTCTGCTATTTTGTCAAATTAAATGCCTCTTTCTTTGATATTTTATATCTTGGTATTTTATATTTTTAAGTTTAGTGTTGATATCTTAGATCATTTTCGGGGACATTGTAAATGTATTTGTGTACAGCATCTGATATCATTCCTGATATTTATGTGTGAGAGAGTGTATTTGTATTTGTGAACTGCATGCTTCAGTGCATTTCTGTCTTCATCCTGTAGGCACAGGGACTAACACATGCTACATGGAGGAGATGTCAAACGTTGAGCTGGTGGATGGAGATGAGGGTCGTATGTGTGTGAACATGGAGTGGGGAGCGTTTGGGGACCGCGGGGAGCTGGATGACGTGTGCACAGAGTTTGATCGAGCTGTGGATGACCAGTCCACTTACCCTGGGAAACAGCGGTGAGAGTTCAAATCTTGATACTTCATGCGATGTCAGCTTCCTGTTAGAGAAATGTTGGCATGTCTAATGGGATTTCAGATTTGAGGCCCAGGATGGTGCAGGTCAACACGAATGCTGGCCAGGATCAACCCAGAAGTCAGGTTTTTACTCTGGCTTCCAGTCACACATGAAATAGATTTTTTTTAAGTGCTATTACTTATTTATAGGTGACTCATTATGGATATGCTTGCAGAATTTAAACCTAATGTACCACTTAGATCATTCGATTCAGGTCAGCTTAGTGCAATGCCTAGGGTTCTTTTCAAACATGATGAAACAGCGTTTAGCTACTAAACTGCCCGCAGCTGGAACTTACTTCAAGAAGCTCTCAGATGTGTCCCAAAATCAGTCAGATTCAAGTCCAAACTGAAAACCCATTTTTACATTTGCATTCTCCATCACAGAAGTGGTTTACTGACACATGTTTATTTAGACCAGTGTTTCCCAACCGGGGTGCCGTCTGTCGAGAGCAAGGGGGCCGTGTAAAAAATCATTTTTTAATATTTTTAAATTGCTAAAATGTTCAAAAAAGCATCTATTATATAATATCCATTTCTGATGTCGCCAATAATTAAAGATGCACCGAAATTTCGGCAGCCGAAAATTAGTTCACCGCTCAGGTTTCACTTTCACGTGGCGTGACGCTCTGCGTATTATCCCGCTCTATGCGTGTGTGCGCTCCGCTCAGTCGCTCCACTCATATACCGTTCATGCGAATCGGAACAGCAAAGTCCACTCAAAAATTGAGCCGACAGGAAACATCGATGTAGTACAGTATTGTTTCTGTCTGCAATAGCCCTACTGTGTTGTAACATAGTGTGGTATATGGGCAACTCTGGTAACGCTGCCCTCTCATTCATTGATCTGCTAACCGCTATGTTATGCTCACGTGTTCTGATAATAACAGCTTTCTAGGACTAAACATTATATCCAAGTTAAAAAAAAAAAGTTAACCCTTAACCCTACTGTTAGACCTACCTGAAAAACTAAAAAGCAATTTATTTAATTCGAAGGC
>NW_015554072.1:875115-913007 GCF_001515605.1 Sinocyclocheilus anshuiensis
GCTATGTTATGCTCGCGTGTTCTGATAATAACAGCTTTCTAGGACTAAACATTATATCCAAGTTAAAAAAAAAAAGTTAACCCTTAACCCTACTGTTAGACCTACCTGAAAAACTAAAAAGCAATTTATTTAATTCGAAGGCTTGTCGTTATTTTTTATTTGTGCTATCATTATTAATTTCTTTATTTGTTCTTATTTTATTACTGACTGCTTACTTGTCATTTTTTATTCAATTCAAAGTTTGAAATCAAGCTATCTCGTGCTACTGCACCAAAATTACCCCACTGTAAAATAAAAAAAACACTGAGTGAGCAAAAATGTGTGAGATAGCTAGTTATAATGGTAATTAAATAATGTTTACATATGTATAAAAGCCTACATTAAAATCTGTCATATATATTGGTCTCTTCATTAGAAATTAGCCTACTGATTGCCACCATTGATGGACAAATCTTTTTAATAATATTAAAAATATCTGTATGACATTATATTCTGCAGTTATATCCTGTTGTACCGAATATCTATACTTTTCAAATTATCACATTGAAGTTAGAAATTCAAATATTGTGACAATTTATTTTGTAGGGTACCACAAGTTTGTTAAAATTTCCAAAGGGTGCCGCGACTAAAAAAAGGTTGGGAAACACTGATTTAGACAGTCTTATGCCATTTGAAACATGTATGATTTTCTTTTTTTCCACAGAACGTAAAAGGAAATGTTTTAAAGTATTCAAGATGCTTTTTTCCATGCAATAAAAATGGGCAAAACACAACAAGCAAAACCCCTTAAAATCTCACCATTACCATCAAATCTAATTCACACTTGTGCACATTAAACCCAAAGGTGAATGAGATACGAGAATGGGAATGAGAATGGCAAGATTTTCAGCTAATTCCTGGTGTATCTTCCAGTGTGTTTTCTTACATATGACTTTGTCATTTTGTGTTATGTTTTTTTTTTAGGTTGTATTATTTTTTTATTATAATGAACTCCGTAGTAAAAATATTGAATTTATTTAAATTAAAATTAATTTAATTTAATACAAAAAAATTATATTTATAATACCTTTTTGCCTTTTTTGGAGCTTTATAAATAACAGTGGAGAGGAAAATTACCAGCTAATGTTTCTGTTTGCATTCCAATCGAGAAAGAAAATCATGCCACTTAATGGTCATGTATTAATTTAGGTTACATGTCCCATGAGTGCATTATTTTGTTTCCTTTGTCATTTTATTTACAGTTGCAGGAAAAGTATAGATTGAAAACCATGGATTGACCATAAATTGATCTGATCATCAGTCGTTACAACATCACCTGCTTAAATTTAAAAATCTAAAAATCTGTCAACCCTTATTCATCCTGCATTCAATAACAGATTTGCCATCCTCCACCAATATTCAATAATAGGCAACATTAACCTCCACCAAATGTTTCCTGTAAGAGCAGATCAGATCTACACAGCAGTCAGGAGGAATTTTGCTCTGTTCCTCTTTACAAAACTCATTGAGTTCAGCAGTAATCTTGGGATGTGTGGTCTGAATGCAGTCTTGAGATCATGCCAAAGCATCTCAGTCAGCTTGAGGTCAGGACTCTGGAGTGACTGGACCATGCCAGGAGGTGTATTTTCATCTGTTGAAGCCATTCTGTTGTTGATTTACTCATGAGCTTTGGTTTGTTGTCCTGTTGCATCATTCAGCTTCTGTTGAGATTCATTTGGCAGACAGATGGCCTTGCATTCACCTGCCAAATGTCCTGATAAACTCAGACTTTTCCCATTGATGATAGCAAGCTGTCACGTCCCGAGGCAGCCAACAGCTACAAACCATGATGGCCTCTACCACCATACATTATGATAGGGATGTGATTTGATGTTGATTTGCTATTCCATTTTTTGCACACACACAGTGTTGTTGCTAGTAGCGCTGTGAAAAATCTATGTGAACATCACACATTTTTGGACAGCAGGAGCATCCTGGTTAGGTGTTCTGAGATCCCTTTTGTTTGAAGCATACTTCACAATAGTTTTTTTTTTTATACACGCTACACTACCGTTCAAAAATGTATGGTCTGTACTAGTCCTTCGAACTTTTCACCAAAATTGGCTCAGATCATCTTCAGAGCATTCTGGCAAAAAGTTATCAAAAGCTTTTTGATATACCAAGCTGTTTTCTTAAAACTGCATTAACGAATTTGACAAAGTTTGTGAAAAAAATGGACATGAGGCTATATCTCCGCTTTAGTGGATTTTGACAAAACTTGTTATTTGTTATAACAAGCATGACCTGAGTAGTTTCGGCACAGCGCCACCTACTGGTCAAAATATATAAAAAATTGGCATTTCAGCTTCTAACTGCTGAGCAGTTTGGCCAAAAATCAAAAAATTGAGCTCGTTAGATTTGTAACGGCATACCGAATCAAACGATACCCAATTTTTCTATGCCTTTTTGGGTGTCGGCTATTTTGAGTTTTGTAGTAAAATGCTGTATCATCAAATGTCTTTAACAGGGGTCTTCAACCCTGCTCCTGGAGAGCTACCATACTGCAGAGATCCGCTTCAACCCTAATCAAACACATCCGAGCCAGCTAATCAAGCCCTGTGTCCCAATGTTCATACTATCCATCCTAAATAGTGTGTGAGATTAGAATAAGTGTGTCCCAAATCAACATATGTTGAAAAGAGTATGCCATAAGTCCCGGGATGGTCTCAAAAGTGTGTACTTTTTACTTATGCATTATTGAGGGACGATGATTAATTTCCTTATTTCTTTCTGTCACTTTTCAGGTATGAGAAGATGATCAGCGGGATGTATCTTGGCGAGATCGTCAGAAATGTCCTCTTGGACTTCACTGCCAAAGGTCTGCTTTTCCGTGGCAAACTTTCAGAGAGACTGAAAACTCGCGGCATCTTCGAAACCAAGTTCCTGTCGCAGATTGAGAGGTGTGTGTGTGAGAAGAATCTAACACCAGACATTGGCATCTGGTAACATTGGTATCTGAGCCTCAGGGGCCTTCTGCTTTCCTTCAGATGATATTTAAATGCTAAGCACACTGATTATGTCCAATATTATTCGATAAGCCTAAGGCATCTTGGCACATTTAATTAGATTTGTGTTATTTTCTTTTGTTCAGTCATAAGGTAATATTCCAACCAAGAACCACCCATAAACTTTGGCTGGATTTGGCATGTTTTTGCATATCTATGCTATTTATATTCCATCTATGTCCTTTGGGGAAGAAATGCAGCCATAGTGTTTTTTTTAAACCTTGATTTAGTTAAACTTGTAGGAGGAGATATGCTATACAGTTTGTTCTGTGACTATTAATTATTAGTCAACATAATCAATCGGGCTCTTTCTTGCAGCGATCGTTTGGCTCTGAGGCAAGTTCGTTCCATCCTGCAGCACCTGGGTTTGACCAGCAGTACGTGTGACGACAGTATCCTTGTGAAGGAAGTTTGCAGCGTAGTGTCCAAACGGGCAGCCCAGTTGTGCGGAGCCGGACTGTCGGCTGTGGTTGACAAGATACGACTGAACCGTGGCCTTGAGAAACTCAGCATCACCGTAGGAGTGGACGGCACGCTCTACAAACTTCACCCACAGTGAGTAGCATCTCAGCAGGATGCTGGGATAAGAGCGAAAACGAGACCGTGAATCTCTTTTGCAGATAATACTTGCCACTGATAATTGAGATTTGGTTAAATTAGCGGTTTTCAAACTATAGGTTGTCATTCTACATGTAGCATGTGGGCTTTTGTGAGAGGAGGAAAAAAATTAGCTTATGTCAGGGAAGAAAATGACGCTTTGTTAATGTAGTTGTTAAAGCTGAGCCATAAATTAGATTTGCCTATAGTATTTATGAGGTCTTGATCTTCCATTTTTCACCTCAGTCTCCGTAAAAACGGATTAATTTTTAAAAATCAATGATACTTTTACATTTGCTGAAAACGGCTGCTTGTATATAGCAATATTTCTCACAGAGTACCGCTTCGAGCAAAGCTGTCATAGACGCTTGATCTCTCATCTAGGCACTCCCTCTTCCAAGATAAAAATAGTAGTGCACAATTATAGGTTCTATTTAGATTTAGTTTTTTACAAACTCCAATTTTTAGTTTAATGGAAAAAAGTCATACTACTGTTCAGAAGTTAGGGGTCAGTCCATTTTTTAAAAAGACAATTAATACTTTTATTTTACAAAAACATTGATTAAAGTGACATTAAAGACATTTTATAAGATTACAAAAGATTTCTTTTCAAATAAATGCTGTTCTATTGACCTTTTTAAAAACCTGAAAAAAATCCAGTTTTCAACATAATTAAATAATTTAATTGATGCATTTAATTGAGCAGCAAATCAGCATACTAGAATGATTTCTGAAGGATCATGTGACACTGAAGACTGGAATAATGATGCTGAAAATTCAGCTTTACCATCACAGGAATTAATTACATTTTAAAATATATTCAAATTGAAAACAGCTGTTTTAAATTGTAATAATTTTTCACAATTTTACTGTTTTCACTGTATTTTTTTAATCAAATAAATGCAGCCTTAGTGAGCATAAGAGACATTTTAGAAACATAAAAACAAAAACGTTTCCAACCCCAAACTTTTAAACAGTAGAACATGTTACTTACTCAGATAAAACTGCTGTTCTTAAAGCAGATTTGCTGATTTTCAACCAGCTTTTTATTGTTACAAAGCTAGCAGTACATGTAATTAAACAGTGTGTACTCTTTCTACAACTTACCTAGTGGTCGATCGATATTGGTGTTTTGACAGCCTATGTAAATATATATAAGAAATTTTAAATAATTCAAAAATGAATTTAAAAAATACATGTGTAAAATAAACATTCTTATACTTTAGATGACAACTTCTTGAGTCTGTAATCCTATTACAAACAGGGCACTCAGTAATCTGGGAAGTTTGTGTGCATTGGGAATCATATTTTGTCAAATAAAGCCAAGGTAACACTCATTTTACATGCAGCACACAGTGAAAATGACATGAATATGACAGTGGGCAGATAGATAAAGTGCAGCATAGTTTGAAATCACTATGATCATCATTATGGGTGTTGAAGGGAACTCCACAGGCTTTTTTCCCCCTGGTTTCTCTGTTTTCTGTAGTCATAACACAAATTTTAATTTAATTAATTTTTAAGTATTATTATTTTTAATTGTAAGTAATTTAAGTTTTTTTTTTTTTTTAATCGTGTTATCTTGTAGTTTCTCTGTACTTATAGCTAACTTACCAAAGCCAGTTTATCCTAGCCAGTGCGAACCCTGTTCATGATGCTTAAGTTGGTGGAATAGCATTTTTCCATATACAGCGTTAAGACTGAGTTTATCTAACAGTTTGATGAAAGTGTGTCAGTGACTGTATACTGTCAAGCTGTCACTCAAACAACCATTAAAAAACCTCCCTGGAGGAACATGTTGTGCTTTTAAGCATTGTTTTCAGAAGCCCCCCGCCTACCTTACTGAGAGTCACTTTTGAAAAGAGTCATTTTATGAATCAAATAAAATGTTCAGTTTTATGCTGAAAAAACAGTATCGAATATGGTAGCAAAAGTTTGGCACACATTTGATGTGAAAATTTATCATGCAAAGGCTCGTAGTGGGACTTTTTTTCTTCAACCACTTAACGGAAAAAAAAAAACACTTCTACTCTCCTTTGAAATAAAGGGAGTTTGAGATGAGTTTCGATTTTCACTTTAGTGAAAGGAAGCCAAGCATATACCCTGATTTGGCCGTTTCAGCTTTATTCACACTTTTAGTCTGTTGGAACAAAGAACAAATTAAAGACTATTGGCTATTAAAAAAGGGATAAGCTATTTGGTATATTCTGCCTCAACAACTTTTTCAATAGGAAATAAGTCAACATGAAAAAGAAAACTGCTTGTCAGGCTATTAGATTGAGTTCTGTGTTGTTATTATTACCTGAAAATAAAGCTATCAAAAATCTTTTTTTTTTTTTTAATAAAGCTGAAATATAATAAGTCCTGTTGTTCACCCATGCTGGCTCTCCTCTTTTGTCTCATCAGCTTTGCTACCTTTATGCGGGAGACCTTAAGAGACCTGGCGCCCAACTGTGAGGTTACTCTCGTCCAATCAGAAGATGGCAGCGGAAAAGGTGCTGCCCTCATCACGGCTGTGGCTTGTCGATTAAGAGATGCTGGAAAGTAGTGACTGAACAAAATAATATAAAGGGAAAAAGATGAGGAAGAAATTACGCAATGAGCTTCCTTTTTTTGTGCCACAATGTGACCTTACTGAAACAACACTCCTGTCTGTAAAAGAATGTATCTTATTTATTTTTGTTCCATTTTATCCTTTAGGTCATTCATTGCAAGGACTTGGCATTTACTGGTAGGGTATCGTTTATAGAAAAGGGGAAAACATCAAGCAGAAGAAAAACGAACTATTATATATATATTTGTATTGTTACTGATTTGAATTACTGTACTGTCAAGTAAGCACAAAGAGATTTTATTCACCTCTTGAGTTGTGAAGTAGGTGAGTAAACAGAATTTTAATTTTAGAGTGAACTCTTCATTTTAAAGGACTAGTTCACACAAAAATGAAAATTTGCTAAAAAAAATTACTCGCCCTCATGGCCATCCAAGATGTAGATGAGCTTGTCTAAACAGACTTGCAGAAATGTAGTATTACATCACTTGGTCACCAATGGATCCTCTGCGGTGAATGGTTGCCGTCAGAATGAGAGTCCAAACAGCTGAAAAAAACACTCCAGTCCATCAATTAACATCTTGTGAAGCAAAAAGTTGTAAAAAAAAAAATCCATCGAGACATTTTTAACTTTAAACTGCTTCTTCTGGCTAAAATATGAGTCCTCTATCCATATTATTTCTTTCTCGCTTACAAGTGAAAACAGTCCAAAACAGTTCTAAACAAATATTTTGGTGAATTTTTGATGTGAGAGAACAAGAGGGGATGGACTTTTTTCATTGGAGAAGTGGCAGAAGTGACAGTCTAAAGTTAAAACATCTTAATGATGGATTTGTTTCTTACAAACGTGCAGCTTTTCGCTTCACAAGAAGATGTTATCTAATCTGGACTGAAGTCCTGTGGATTGCTTGTGGATTCTTGTGATGTTTGACTGTTCGGCACCCATTCACTGCAGAGGATCCATTGGTGAGAAAGTGACATAATGCTAAATTTCTTCAAATCTGTTCAGTTGAAGAATCAAACTTGTCTTCATCATGGCACGAGGATGAGTACATTTTCAGCAAATTTCCTTTTTTTTTTTTTGGTGAACTATTCCTTTAAATACCTTGAATGGTGATTCTTAAGCGAGGAAGGTCTTTTGCTTAATCTTAATTAGTGTCTGTGCTGCTGTTCCTGTTACTAAAGTACAGTCCTACTGCTATTGGACTGAGTTGAAGCTAATTTAATTAGTCTTCTGAACAATTCCAATGCTGGTCTGAAGAAAGCTGTCAGGCGAAAGCTTTTTAAGGGTTAACTTGATGGTTTGAGGAAAACTGGCTTTAAGTGCTGGACTGTAAGTTCCAGAATTTAGTCCTGGATAATATCTACTAATGCAATCCAAACATCTTGTGTATAGACAAGTAAATGTTGCTCTCCATGTTTAAATGCACAATATTAATTGCATTGGCACTTTTTAGGTTGGAAATTGCAGGTGAAATTATCACCGTTAGATGTCAAGACTGAGACTCGCACTGTGAAAATGAACGTGTCGGATTGTGTCTTTTCTTGCAGCCCTTGGTGAGATATTTATTATTGATGAATGTTGCCATTGCTGATCAGAGTTGTGCTTCGCAGTTGATCATGTTGTGGATAATGTCAGGGTTTCTCCAACAGCTGTAAGGCGCAATTTTCTTTGAGCAAATATTGAGTGAGTGTCATTTTGTCAGACTTTCAGTAAGGTATCTTCTGCAAACTTGTCCCTTTAGTCTAGTAATCATATAAGATCAATTTGGTCATTTTATTTGTATATGATATTGCCTATTTATCTACTTGATTAAATTGCTTGTTGTAGGTTGGATTAATTTTACAGTTTAACTTGTGCAAATTGCTTTTCACATTTCCCTTTGACTTCAGCATGCATGTTTCATTCACACTAGAACGGTTCCAGACAATAAAGATTGACATATAGTGCATTACCAGTTGCCGAAATTGATGGAGCCTACTAGAAAATGTCAGGTCATCTATTTTTGTATGTAATTTCAGTCTTCACACAAAGGCAGTGCAGAAATATCCCTCCGGCTATTTTTTTTCTGCATGAACACTGCTGGCTCTGGCATCAAGA
This sequence comes from Sinocyclocheilus anshuiensis, assembly GCF_001515605.1. Classification (NCBI taxonomy): domain Eukaryota; kingdom Metazoa; phylum Chordata; class Actinopteri; order Cypriniformes; family Cyprinidae; genus Sinocyclocheilus; species Sinocyclocheilus anshuiensis. The sequence goes on from NW_015554072.1 coordinate 883,409, forward strand.
AATGTACATGTGCACAATATATATATATATATATATACACATTTATGTTGGTTAGTGGTTGTAGTTGGTTATGCATTTCCGTTTTGATCAATTTAATGCTTCATTGCTGAATAAAAATATTAATTTCTTTCAAAAAATAAAATCTTACTGATCCCAAACATTTTAAAGGTAATATATAAATATATGGTTATACAGTAGATAGCTAGAATTAACATTTTAACTGTTGTAGGTTGCAATGGGAATTCAGACAGATGTTAATACTTCCTTAAGGAATAGTTCACTTGAAAATGAAAATTGGGTCATTATTTAATCACGGTCATTTTTTCAGTATAATAAAAGGAGAGTTGTGAAGGATCTTCATGGAGCTCTTTTCCATAAAACAAGGAAGAAAAATGTGTAAAAAAACAAAAAAAGTATAAATAATATTATCTTATACGATTCATGCACTCGCTGTGTGAAGAATACCCAAATGTACTGTAAGTGTTGCTCTTGAACAGTGATTGCACAAAATATCTAAATCTTAAAGGCTTTGGTTGTAGTATCTTACAAACACACGTTTATACCCAGACTTTAAAATATTCATAAAGCCTTTGCATAAAAGCATTTAGTTTTGAGGAATTTTACGTGCTGTATTTCAGTTCAGCACTTTCGCTTCTGCGTGCGTGTGTTTTGTTGAAACTGTCAGTTGTCTCACACGGCTCCGGTGGGTGAACAAAGGCCTTCTGTAGCGAATCGATGCGTTTTTGTAAGAAAAATATCCATATTCAAAACGTAATAATCACTTTAATGTTGCTTGCGCTCACTGTTGTACTGGAAGCAGTTCCGGGGGAATGACGTATGAGTTCAGCTTTGCGCATTTTAAGGTCACTGTGAAAAGAATAATTTTATTTTGCATCGGTTTATCAAATTATACAAGTATGAAAATATTAATGTATTTATTCATACTGTAAAATGCTTAAAGGCTTATAGGCTTGACAAGAGAAGTCAAGAGTCAGATGTGTTTTAACAATCACTGCTGAATGCTATCGAACCTGCTACGTGATTTGAGATGTGGTGGAAAAGCTATTGTGGTTGAAATAATCATGATGTTTCATCTGTGATCCATGTCCATTTTAATGTCCATTGTTGGACATTATTAAATAAACTAGTGAGATTTTAGTTTCGGGAATGTCACAGGGCCAGTAAAAGCCATGGCGGAAGAAGCGCTCAGTTTTCTATTGATTAATGTTAAATTGTTGCATGTGTGCGACTACCATTCAGAATTTTGGGGTCAATACGATTTTTTTTAGAAATTAATACTTGCATTCAGCAAGCGCACATTCAATGGGTTAAATGTGACCGTAAATAAATGTGTAATGTTCTATTTCAAATAAATTGTTTTTAAGTTATTGTTTATCAGAGAATCCTCAAGAAAATGAGTATCACAATTACCACAGAAATATTAAGCATCACAACCGTTTTCAACATATTAAAATGATTTCTGAAGGATCATGTGACACTGAAGACTGCTGAAAATTCAGCTTTGCCATCACAGAAGTCATTTTAAACTGTTAATATTTCCACAGTATTATTGTTTTTACTGTATGTTTGATCAAATAGCTTTGGTAAGCATAAGACATGTTTTTTTTTTTTTTTTCAAAAACAAAAAAATATATACATTTTTGACTCCAAACAGCATTGTACCTGTAAATCCTTGGAAAAACATTTCACTTGCATTGAACAGCACAAGCAATCTGTGGAAGCTTTTGACACTTTCAACATGATCATATTAAACATGTACAATGACAGCAGCTGAGTATTTATTTTATGTCACTACTGATCATAACTAAAGGGCTGAAATGACATCCTTGTTACTGACCATCCGGTAAAGGTTGATATGAGTTTAAGTGTTATAAATGAAGAACTGGGTAACATGGTCAGGCTCTTTCTACAGAAAGAGTAGCCGAAAATGAATTATTCACATTAGAAAAAAAAAAAAAAAACTTGCAGAAGGATGCCATTACTGTACTTACATTACATAACTTTACATAACTTCACACTTTTGAATGGTACAAAAAGATGAATGGTGATGGTTTTCCTGTAGATTTGAAGAAATACTTTGACTGTGCCAGAATAAATAACAGGCTGTCATTGAGTTTTAAAGGAAGAATTGATTGACGTTTAAAGGTGCCTGTTTTTGAAATGGCCAGTGATTAAAAAAAAAAAACCTAGCTTCATCTAATGTCGTAATACTGTCCTGTATTACAGTCTCTGTGCTGTATAAGTGGAACAGGAAGTGATAGAGGATTATCGGCAACCTGTCAGAATGTACTTATATTTTTGATTGGCTGCATAGCAGAAGGTCAAGCATGCATTAAAGTACAGGCTATAAATGAGACTTTCGACATAACCAGTGATTCCTTGAACCCCCTTGGCCAGTTATCCAACAGTCATGTGACGCTATAACAGAAGCTGCTGAAGTAACTGTACAGAGAGGACCGGATGATCACATGGTCCACTGTAATGTACTAAATAGATTTTTAATAGCACTGTGACTGTGGTGGTCAGTGCGATATCTCTCAAATTTGACCTATGCCTCTGAAAGAGAATAACAGAGCTTTCAGCTGAAGTCCTCTGTGAACTGGAGTATTAAAACTAAATGATCATTTAATTCTTCTCTAAAATGTCAATATTCAAACTAGTTTCAAGAGCTGGTTTCAAATAAGACCCCATGTTAGTGCTGCTTGTGTTAAGGACTTACTTCTGTATGCTTTTTCAATCAAAGGGCAAATAGATTTTTTTTTTGTCCGACTTTAACTCTTTCATTTAATTCAACATGTTCCACTTTATTGCATTTAATACCGTTGTTTCAGGTTCCTCTGTTCAAGGTGTTTCACAGTCAATGAGAAATGTAGGGGAGACGGGGGCATTGTTTTTCTCCCAATTTATAGGCTTTCATATAGCTCACAGAGAGTATAAGAAAACGGTAGTAGTACTATTACATTTACAATCATTTACTAGGAAAGACCTATGATGTAATGTTCTGTAACACTCCCATTAGATGTCATTACTTGTATTACATACATATGAGTGTAATCTTGTTTTGTGTTCCACATGCAGAGGAGAGAAAAGCCTGCAGGTTTGGAATGACATAAGTTTGAGTAAATGATGGGAAATCATGGTGAGTTTATTTTGGTTTGAACTACTCCTTTAATTGTCTTGCTGGATATTTTTGCAAAATGTAAACAGATGCAGTAATTTGAATGCATGATGGCAATATATACTTATACAGTATATACACTACTGTTCAAAAAGTTTGGAGTTAATACTTTATTCAGCAAGAATGCATTAAATTGATCAACATTAAAGTGTCAGTAAAAACATTTGTAATGTTTGAAACAATTACTATTTCAAATAAATGCTGTTCTTGTAATCCATGGCTTCCTCAAAAATATTAAGTTGCACAACTGTTTTTTTTTAAACATTTATAATAAGAAATGTTTCTTGAGCACCATTGAGTTTTGCCAGCACTGGAATAAATTACATTATTAAATATGCTAAAATAGTATATTTTAAAATATACTAAAAGCGTTGTTTTGAATTGTAATAATATTTCACAATATTGTTTTTACTGTATTTTTGATCAAATAAATGCAGCCTTTGTGAGCATAAGAGACTTCTTTTAAAAACATAAAAAAGAAAGAAAAGAAAGCTTATCGACACCAAAGAGTAAAGTAACTGTGAATCCTTGGGGAAAACATTTCATCTATATTGAACAGCAAAATCTGCTGAAGCTTTTGACACTTTCAACACAATCCTATACTCAGTGTGTACAATGACAGCATGCTGATGGACTAAAGTGTGATGAACTAAAAAAATAAAAATAGTTAATAAATAAATAAAAATAGAAATTGCATGCAAATTGAGTAGTTTTAACTAATTGCTGTTCCTGAAAATCAGTCCAGTTAGTGTGTTTTAAGGGTTTGTAGCCTGTTCAGTTCTGTATTCATGAGCTCAATGTGCACTTCAAGGCCCTTTGTGTCATGTATTTGATGAAGGATCTCATAAAAGGTGACCCTAAACTCAAAAAGGCCACAATGGAGAAGAAATCTGGTCAAACCATTGTGGATATTATGCTGAACTGAGGATGAACTCTGCTGAGACAGAACCTTGGATTTCCTTGACTGCTCTGAGGCAATGCATCCATTAAAATATCTGTTTGTTGTGCTCCAGCTACTTGCATTTTTAATGCCCTGCTGGTTCTTCCAGTGACTGTTATACTGTGCTGTGATGCGCATTTGTGACTGTGAATGCCTTAGATCAAGAATAAATATTCCTGAGTACATAAATACTGACATATCAGAGCAGAATATCTTGTTGCTACAGATACAATGTTTTTGTTAGGATTAATGTTTATATAACTTTAAAACATTGTCAGATGTGTTTGTTAATTGGTGTTTGCTACAGTAATTAATAATTTGCTCATGCTTTGGGTTATGGATTTCAGCAAAGTAGGCCTATTGTGCCGCAGTGTTTGTGATAATGAATCAAATCGTGTGGCTTTTTTATATAGATGTGTTATTATTTTTGTAAATAATCAAACTTTCAATCCTATTTAGGATATTTAGGAACATTTAACCATAATTAAATTAGTTTTTAACGCCATAAGGAGTAAAAAGCTATTTGTTTATGCAAGCAAATTTGACGACAGGCGATTATTAAAAAATAATGCACACCCCAAAAGCACGCCACAACGTGAAAATGATGCCCTTTACACCTCGGATGTGGATTATTTTTCTAATAATTCGAAAGCCTAGAGTCAATTATTCTGCTTATACAACTGTTACAACTCCTTAAGACATTGTTCTGGTGGATTTATTTCAAGACATTTGTCACGGTTTTGTCCTTAAAACGCTCTTGCAAAGTATGACTAATTTCTTCTGCATCTCATCTCAAACCTCCACTGCTAATTCCAAAATGTCATTTTAGTGCTAGTAATGGAGGCTTGAGCCATTGATAATGCGGTTATTAATGCAATCTTGTACAGTTATTATTAGAAAGAGATTCAATGTAGCTGTGTTAAGTGTGTGTGAATTACCTGTCTTACTAGTCTGAGCGTCTCTAGTGTTCGGAAGCAGCGTCTCCATAATATCAAAATTGTAAGTTTAACTGCTTCAAGAAGAGAAAGAGAACTGAAGAGATAAAGGCCCCGATCAGACAGAATGCATTTTTCAGGTTTGAATATGCAAGGTGCACCACACTGCCTTTTTTTGGTTGACTTTTTTTTTAATTTAGAAAAGAGCAGTGCGCTGCGTTTTTTTAATGTTCCTAGGCAACCACCGAATAATCAAGGATTATAGCACGAGCGCTCTAAAATCTTTCACTGCGTCCAAAATCGTATACTTCCCTACTATATAGTAGGTGAAAAATAGTATGTGAGGCAAGTAGTATGTCCGAATTCGTAGTATTAAAAAAAACAGTACGCAAAAAGGACCTACTTCTTCCACCAGGATTCTGAAGTGCGCATTCAATGAACACTTTACTATCCTATGAGGCCACGGTAGAGGATTTATGAATGGCAGTGAAGCGACACAACTGACGCTGGTAAGTCATGTGACAGTAACAACATGTCACCATACCCTAGCCTCCCCCGCCATACCACAGTTGTTCGTTGCCATACCCTAGGCAATTGGCCCCCATGCCCCCGGAACGCGATTTTAACCAAGTGACCTCCCCCCAGAACCTCAGGGCGGTGCAACTGGTGCGGATCAAACGCGATCGCGATTGGACAACAACGGGCACTTTTCTGCTCAGAGTTGATTTTTTTTTTCAACTTCAGGGCAGAGATTGTCTAGCATTGGTAGATGTGAGGGTCTGTATTACTTACTATTGGAGAAAGCGTAACGGTCAACTTGGATCACGTGTGCCTTAATAAGCAATCACATTACAGCCTTAGATGTGTTTGTTAATTGGTGTTTGCTACAGTAATTAATAATTTGCTCATGCTTTGGGTTATGGATTTCAGCAAAGTAGGCCTATTGTGCCGCAGTGTTTGTGATAATGAATCAAATCGTGTGGCTTTTTTATATAGATGTGTTATTATTTTTGTAAATAATCAAACTTTCAATCCTATTTAGGATATTTAGGAACATTTAACCATAATTAAATTAGTTTTTAACGCCATAAGGAGTAAAAAGCTATTTGTTTATGCAAGCAAATTTGACGACAGGCGATTATTAAAAAATAATGCACACCCCAAAAGCACGCCACAACGTGAAAATGATGCCCTTTACACCTCGGATGTGGATTATTTTTCTAATAATTCGAAAGCCTAGAGTCAATTATTCTGCTTATACAACTGTTACAACTCCTTAAGACATTGTTCTGGTGGATTTATTTCAAGACATTTGTCACGGTTTTGTCCTTAAAACGCTCTTGCAAAGTATGACTAATTTCTTCTGCATCTCATCTCAAACCTCCACTGCTAATTCCAAAATGTCATTTTAGTGCTAGTAATGGAGGCTTGAGCCATTGATAATGCGGTTATTAATGCAATCTTGTACAGTTATTATTAGAAAGAGATTCAATGTAGCTGTGTTAAGTGTGTGTGAATTACCTGTCTTACTAGTCTGAGCGTCTCTAGTGTTCGGAAGCAGCGTCTCCATAATATCAAAATTGTAAGTTTAACTGCTTCAAGAAGAGAAAGAGAACTGAAGAGATAAAGGCCCCGATCAGACAGAATGCATTTTTCAGGTTTGAATATGCAAGGTGCACCACACTGCCTTTTTTTGGTTGACTTTTTTTTTAATTTAGAAAAGAGCAGTGCGCTGCGTTTTTTTAATGTTCCTAGGCAACCACCGAATAATCAAGGATTATAGCACGAGCGCTCTAAAATCTTTCACTGCGTCCAAAATCGTATACTTCCCTACTATATAGTAGGTGAAAAATAGTATGTGAGGCAAGTAGTATGTCCGAATTCGTAGTATTAAAAAAAACAGTACGCAAAAAGGACCTACTTCTTCCACCAGGATTCTGAAGTGCGCATTCAATGAACACTTTACTATCCTATGAGGCCACGGTAGAGGATTTATGAATGGCAGTGAAGCGACACAACTGACGCTGGTAAGTCATGTGACAGTAACAACATGTCACCATACCCTAGCCTCCCCCGCCATACCACAGTTGTTCGTTGCCATACCCTAGGCAATTGGCCCCCATGCCCCCGGAACGCGATTTTAACCAAGTGACCTCCCCCCAGAACCTCAGGGCGGTGCAACTGGTGCGGATCAAACGCGATCGCGATTGGACAACAACGGGCACTTTTCTGCTCAGAGTTGATTTTTTTTTTCAACTTCAGGGCAGAGATTGTCTAGCATTGGTAGATGTGAGGGTCTGTATTACTTACTATTGGAGAAAGCGTAACGGTCAACTTGGATCACGTGTGCCTTAATAAGCAATCACATTACAGCCTTGATGTCTTTTCAGTAAGACGACTTTGAGGACTGAATTTCAGTAAGAGTTGTGCGACACTCAATCGCTGCAAACTCTAAAAATAGTTCATTCCAAAAGTATTGTTTATTGTGTAAAACATATTGAAGATTAGCCGATGGGCTGTCGATTCATTAAATGATAATCTGTTTCCTCACAAAAGCTGTTTATTCAGTGTAGTGAAGTCTCTCCTCCATTGACATCCATCTCCTATCCCACATACTGCTAAAGCGGAAACGTGAGCATTAGCCATTATGCTTTTTTTTGGCTAAAGGCTGCAGGCTTGCCTTCCAGTGGCTTTGTCTTAGTCTGTGTACTCTGGTTCAAAAAGGTAGGGTAGGGGTAGGGCGAAAAACTCCATCTCATTTTCTCCTCCAACTGTTCGCTTTGTAAACACTGGGTCGGTACTTCCGCATACGTCACGCGTGACCTTTCCATCGTGACTGTAATACGTGAAATCGAGCTATAGTGCAAGACAAGCATTTGTGGTTAAAAATTATAACTATTATAGATCAATGGTTACAGTCTGTGCGTTATATGTGATTTATATATAGTTGCTTGTCTTAACACATTAATTCAAGCAAGCACAATTTAGAAACATATGTTTGTCCAAATTGTCCATGCTGATGAATTATATCCGTTAGAAATTTGCACCAATTATTTCATCACCTTGAGTGTCTGACTGTGACAGTCTCAGCTATCAGCCTTGCAACCGGAGGTGTTTGTCATATACTCATCATGCTGATATTCCCTCTCGAGAATAAAGTTGCACAAACCTCTTTTTAGATATCTTAAAATGTTTTTTTTATGAAGCCAATGCAATTCAGTGCCTGGTGCTGGCAAGAGAAGCTCTCTTGTTGATGCCAGGTGTGCAGTTTTTTTTTTTTTTAAGTTTCTCTCTGTCACACACACAGGAACAAGGACACCTGTGCAAGTCTGGCCGGGGCTGCGATCCTCTGGGAGATTCAAAACAGAGACTCCGGGAGGTAAGGTATAATAATGACACCTGCAATGATGAGGCATAATGAGGGGACGCAGGTCTTAACAAGCGAGTTTCTATCCTTTTCAATCCGTGGGCAGGATCCAGTGGAGGTCTGACATATGATGATTAATTCACTGAATACCGAATTGGGGCTGAAAGCTGGAAAGTTGGGGCCTGGAGTGCAGGATTAAGAGAAGAAGTAGACATTCATCTCAAAGCAACAAACACTCTGGCATGAATTGACTGAATTTAATTAAACCATATAATTCTAGATGGTTGAAGAGAAGAAACCTTTGAGTATGCAAACTCATTACATGCACAAGCAAGGAACGTGATGAAAACAAAGCTGCTCCTTTGTTTAAAAGTTAAGAGGCGTACGAACAGGCCTCTCGCCTTCAGAATAGGCCAATCATTCATATTGAACATGCCCTCAGTGTTTATTTTATAGTTTCTTTTCCCAGAATGTGCCATAATTTGCATCAGTTGAGGATCTCTTAAATGGAGGGACAGCAATCCTCCTGCTTTTCCTGTATTAGTTGTCACACAATAAGATGGCAGATGGCAGCTTTTGAAAAGAGGGTCTGCGTACTATTTTGCATAGTTTGTCAGGAGCAGAAATATCTCAGAGTATTTCAGAGTTCATTGCAGTCTTGTCAGCAAGAAAAAACATCACTTACTGTCACCTAGTATGCTTAGAGCTCACTTAGAGCTGTGAAATGCTTGTTTCTTCATTCTTGACGCATGGTTCAAAATGTTAGAATTATGTCAACACGATAAACAAGAGTTGATTTGTATTTTTTTCCTTGTTCAGGGCTCATGTCGCTCCTTTGATGTAAGTCTACATTTGAGGTTTTTATTACCAGTTTAATTGCCTGCCAAATACTGTATAAATCATATATCCGATTGCTTTGAGAAGCAGTAGCACACCTTTCCTCACGAGCTGCGTGATTTGATGTATCACTTACCAAAATGGAATACTTTGATTTTGAGAAGTTTGCTCAAGTGCCTGATTTTAAAAGAATAGTTCACCCAGAAATGAAAGTTTGCTGACAATTTACTCAACCTCAGGCCATCCATGATCTAGATGAGGTTTTTCTTAATTGGAATAGAATTGGAGAAATTTAGCATTACATCACTTGCTCACCAACGAACACAATGCTTACTCCAGTGAAAAAGTCCATTACTATTGGACTGTTGTCTTCACACTTAAAAATCCACTGACAGATATTTTTTAGAACTTTCTTGGACAGTTTTCACTTGTATCCGTGTATATTTCTTTCCTGATTCTGACAAGACGACTTTTTCACTGGACAAAGCAATATTATGGATAGAGGACTCATATTTTAGCTAGAAGCAACAGTTTGAAGTTAAATAAACAAATTAATGATAGATTTTACACACAGCTTTTTGCTTTACATGACGTTAATTGATGGATTTGGGTCGTGTGGATAACTTGTGGATTATTGTGATGTTTTTATCAGCTGTTTAAACTTTCATTCTGATGGCACCCATTCACTGCAGAGAGTCCATTCATGAACAAATGATGGAATGCTAAATTTCTCAGAACAAGAAACTCCTTTACATATTGGATGGCCTGAGGGTGAGTAAATGTTCAACAAATTTTCATTTTTGGGTGAACTATTCCTTTAAATACACAGTATGTTTATAAAAATAATGGTTCTTTATTGGCACCTGTGGTTCTATGAAGAACCTTTAATTACATCTATGGGAACTTTCCATTGCACAAAAAGTTCTTTACTGGAAAAAGGTTCTTTAGATTATTAAAATGTTCTTCACACAAAGAAAAAAATGGGGTTCTTCTGTGGCATTGCTGTGGAACCCCCCGCCCCCCCCCCCATTTGAAAACTTCAAATTAAAAACATTTTATTTGCAGATAGGAAAAAATGTTTTCTAAGATGATTGTGAAACACAGTTTGTCATTTCAAGGTTTTGCACTATTGCTGAATGGTCACGTGTCTTATTTTGGGTGACATAGGGGAAGTCGTGGCCTAATGGTTAGAGAGTTGGACTCATAACCCAAAGGTTTGTGTGTGTTCACTGCTGTGTGTGTGTGCACTTTGGATGGGTAAATGCAGAGCACTAATTCCGAGTATGGGTCACCATACTTGGCCTCACGTCACGTCACTTTTTATATAATTTATCAAATAAGCTAAAGGCACAGGGACAAATGTGGAACAATGCGTGGAGGGACATTTTATCAGTCTCAGTGCTATCTGCTATTATTTAATCCTTTTTAACGTTTATTTTAATGCTGTGCCAAAGCACAAGAACACCTTTTGACATTAATTTGTATACATAATTTGCATTCTACAATGATAGTGATAAGCGAAAAGCAAGCATACTTTATTGTAGCTTGAGCATAATTACGGTTAAGAATGGTCAACAGACCTTTTCTCACAATCAGACATCTGGTCGGTGTCATCACCCCTGCAATCTCTCTTCATTATCCAATGTACTGCATGCTGACAACTCCTGTGTCTTCTAACTAATGAATCACATTGCTGGAGGCACTGGGTAAACAAGTCTTAAAGGTGGGGTAAGCAATCTCTGGTAGCCAATGTTGACATTTGAAATAACCAAAACAAACATGCCCTTACCCCAAAAGGGTCTCGCCCCTATTTTGATAGCTCCGCCCCACACATACGTACGCAACCCAGGCAACGATTAGTTCTGTGGAACAAAGCAAAACCAATGGAACTCATTGTAATCAGTGATGCTGTCTACACCATAGATATATATACCTATATGGTCTACACTGGATGCGGCGCGGCACGGCACAACATGACAAATCCCCGACAGAAAACTGCTGCTACGTTCTATTTATGACGTATTGACACAAATTTCAAGTGATTTTCAACGGTCGCTTTGTCGCGTCCAGTGTACTACACAAACTTTTTTAGCTGTTGCGGCGAAGACACGGTGTTACTCACCTATCGAGAAGAAACAACGCAATCTCGGCGTCTGATCGCAGGCCTTCCGCTCCTTGAGTTCTCTCCAGCGCTGGAAAGCTGATCCGATATTTACACGGGTCCTACTTATTGCCTTAAGCCTTCTTTTGTTCCGCAGACGTTTTCCTCTTTTGTTTTTTATCCACCATCTCTATCTTTCTGTCGCTCGGCTCAAGGCTAATGTCCGTCTTGTGCACTGAACGCTCTCTTCTCCACATCATGAGTAGACACGCCCCTTACTGCTGATTGGCTACAAGTTTGTTTTGCTATTCGGCCTGAATCAGTTTTCTAAAGCGTTTTTGAAAAATCGCTTACCCCACCTTTAAGCACCATGTTTGTCCTCATCCTAGTGGCCAATAATCGCATTAAGTCTTCCATGAACACCATGTCTGAAAACAAGATTCCTGGTGCTCTCTTTTTGCTGATAAACAGTTAGTTTTGCTTTGATGATACATCTTTGATGCTTTGACTTCCCAGTAGATTCTTGCTTTAACTGTAATTATTGCCCACAAGTAATCCACACGACTCCAGTCCATCAATTAACATCTTGTGAAGAGAAAATCTGTGTGTTTGTAAGAAACAAATCCATCATTAAGGCGTTTTAACTTTAAACCGTTGATTCTGGCCAAAATATCTGAGTCCATAATCTATAATAATGTTTTGTTTTTGCTTGTAAACTCTGCTTTATTTCTCTCCTAAATCAGATGAACCAACTTTTTCACCGGTGCAAGCGTATGGACTCTTATTTTAGCTAGAAATTAAAAATGTCTTTTCACTTCACAAGATGTTAATTGATGGACCTGAGCCATGTGCATTACTTGTGGATAATTATGATGATTTTATCAGCTGTTTGGACTCTCATTCTGACGGCACCCATTCACTGCAGAGGATCCATTGGTGAGCAAGTGACGTAATGCTAAATTTCTCCAAATCTGTTATGATGAAGAAACAAACTCATCTACTTTTTTGATGGTAATTTCAACAATTTTCATTTCCTTTAATTAACTGCTTTGCAACCATTTAGAGCATTTTAGCAGTGCATACCAATTCCCTAGCAACCCCTCTACAGCTGTTTATTTATTAAATTTATTTATTAGTTTATTTATTGAACACTTCAGCAATGCAATTCCCTAGCAACACCATAGCAACCACTTAGAATGCCATAGCAACCATCCAGAAAACCCTATAGGGCTATATTATGTTTAAACGTCAATGGTTTTAAAACTTTCAAGCAAGGCATTGCCAATCCAATACACAGAGTTTGTCCTGACAGAGATTCATTTTTCTAGTTTTAAAAATTTAATCATAGCTGTCTTTAGAGAAAGCAGTTTTTTGTGTGTTTGTAATGGAGGTTTACAATATCTCAGTTTGTTTGGGAAAAGCATCATTATATCTTATTTGAGTTGAAATAAATTGCCAGAGAGTTTGTACCTCTTTCAAGGACAATAAGAGATTACATTATGCTCTCTTTGAAGCCTATTTTATTGCCACTGTGAGCTTATTTTATTACAAAACCCAGGAGACCGGTGATTTATGTTCTCATTTATATTCTTTACTGTAGAAAAAGTGAGAAATTGCAGTGGAGCTTCAGACATCACACTGGAGAATGAATATGAGAACACACCTTTTCAACTCTACAAAAATATGCTAACCAGCCACATTGTGAGTGATTATATATTGGTTTGCTTCATTTTTTTTCAGCAACACGGTGAAAATGTGAAATCACACTTTCAGAGCCCAAAATTGCTTCTTCAAACATGTATTGGTAAACCTACAGGGAGAGGAGACATTCCTTATATTTTAGGTGCCATTTTTGGTATAAATAAAAGTTTATTTGTAATTAGTTTTTTTTAGGGTGACTACTGTTGAAAAGTTTAGGATCAGTATGATTTAAAAAAAAATGGTTTTGAAAGACTTCTCTTATGCACTCCAAGGCTGCATTTATTTGATTAAAAATATAGTAAAAACAGTAATATTGTTTAATATCATTACAGTTTAATAATAATAACTGTTTCTGTTAGCTGTTCAGCATCATTACTCCAGTCTTCAGTGTCACATGATCCTTCAGAAATCATTCTAATATGCTGATTTGCTGCTCAAGAAACATTTCTTATTATAAACATTTCTTATCTAATTAATGTTGGAAACAGTTGTACTGCTTAATAGTTCTTGTTGAAACGGTGATATATTCTTTGATTAATAGAAAGTTCAAAAGAACAGCATTTATTTGGAATTTAAAAAATGTCTTTACTGTCACTTTTGATCAATTTAATTTGTAATTTCTGAAAATAAATAAATATAAAAAAAAAAAAAAAAAAAAAATTTTTTTTTTTAAAAAAAAAAAAAAAAAAAAAGATTGATTTCTTTCAAAAATGAAAATACTGGCCCCAAGCTTTTAAACGGTAGTACAAGTACATCCCCTAAAATCACCTTGTGAACATAGGTGGTTAAAAGTAATTGCAAAAAAGCTCAGAAATTAGTTCTAAAAACAGCTTCATTTGCAGATGATATGCTATTTGTTATCTTTGTTGCTAGATGATATGCTATTTAAAAAAAATATATAGAATTTTATCAAAGATTATGATTGATCGGGCTGTGATTGAAAGCTTTAAGGCATTACAGTGCTATTCTGATTGCAAAAAGCCTGACTGAAAGAGACTAATTATTTAACAATCCCCAAGATGCTTCTTTTCATTCTAATATATTTCATTAGAGCAGTGTTACGAGTGTATACATTCACAATATAAAATGCTGGGGACTGAAAGACAATTGCTAGTAAGATTAAATATTCAAAGATGACAATATAGTCTCTTCCCATAAATTTAAAGGGATATTTCTCCCAAAAAAAGAACTCATCCTCATGTCATTGTGACAAATGCCTCATTTTATTTATTTTTTGTCCATAAACTCTCAGAAATAAGGTACAACAGCTGTCACTGGGGTGGTACAAAGATACACTTTTGTACCTTATTTATCCCAAAGGGCGCATATTAGTACCCTAAGGTTCATAAAGTGTACATATTAGCCACCCGGATATCTGTATCCAAGTCAGATGGTCACTGTAGTCACCCGGACCCAGTCTGTATCCAGACCAGATGGTGGATCAGCACCTAGAGATGACCACAACAGGCCTGAATGTCAGCAGAGAACATGACAACTAGATGAGCCCTGGAGACAGATCCACTGCGAAGACCTCGTCAACTAAACGGCCATCGGCACAAATCCACAGTAAAGACCAAGAGGACCAGATGAGTCCTCTGCACAGACCCTGTGGCCAGCTTCGACTCCTTCACCATGTGATGTATTCAATCTTAAAGTGGAAGGAACTGGATGGATGTTCTGAGTCATGCCAGTCCACAATCTGATTTTTGATGCAGCCTGGAATTAAGCCACAGGACGTTGGTTTCATCTGGCCAGAGGAGAACTTTCCCCCTGAATAAGCCTGGTAATTCTAACCTTCTCCCAAGGTTTTTTTTTCTCCATTTCTGTTACCAATGGAGTTTGGGTTCCTTGCCACTGTCGCCTTTGGCTTGCTTAGTTGGGGACACTTAATTTTTGGCAATATTATCGACTTGATTGCATAAACACTATTGGAAGAGAACTGAAGTGGGCTGGGTGATGACATCACTGAATCAACAATGAACTGAATTTAAATTAAAAAATTGACTGTTTACTATTGCAGAATTGTACGGAGCACCGCACATGACATGCAGGGGAAAAAAATTAAATCGTGCACACAATTTACTAATTCGCTCCCTTGTTTTAAGTAAATTGTGCGCACAAAAGAATAATTTGTTCTACTTCCTGTCCGCATTCTAATAAACCTGTTGCTGCTGTTATGTTATGTTATGATATGTTATATGTTATGTTATGTTATGGACAGAGACACTTTAATTGGGTTTTATTTTGAGTTGGGAATGAGTTAGAGACATTCTCAAAAGCCTTCAGCATTGTATGGAATTATTTTAAGTGAGAGGCATCTACATCGATCGATAAGAATGTGGACAGGAAGGAGAACAAATTATTATTTCGGAGCCCTGCATATGACATTCAGGGGAAAAAAAAGTAAATCGTGTAATAATGACAACATTTTTATTTTTGGGTGAACTGTCTCTTGACATGTTAATGAAATTACATTGTATGGTACACTTGTGTTTAAATGCATCATTATGTGACTGCTATGGCAGAACCGATTACCTGATTTTGGATCCATACAGGAAATGTTTGTAATTCAAGACACATGCTTTCTGATGGCCTGAAGTAGGTGTAGGCCACCAGAGTTTTGAGTTGGGAATGAGTTAGAGACATTCTCAAAAGCCTTCAGCATTGTATGGAATTATTTTAAGTGAGAGGCATCTACATCGATCGATAAGAATGTGGACAGGAAGGAGAACAAATTATTATTTCGGAGCCCTGCATATGACATTCAGGGGAAAAAAAAGTAAATCGTGTAATAATGACAACATTTTTATTTTTGGGTGAACTGTCTCTTGACATGTTAATGAAATTACATTGTATGGTACACTTGTGTTTAAATGCATCATTATGTGACTGCTATGGCAGAACCGATTACCTGATTTTGGATCCATACAGGAAATGTTTGTAATTCAAGACACATGCTTTCTGATGGCCTGAAGTAGGTGTAGGCCACCAGAGAACAAATATTGAAATCAATACATTTGTCAGATATCAGTCAGGTATGATTGGTCGATATTTCTCTCCCTTAAAATGAACATTCTTCAACTCTCGGCGCAGAGAAAAAGACGCTCAGTGCTCGGCATGCTCCTGGCGTTTTAAAAAAATGCGTTGCTCCCACTGAAAACAATTGAAAAAAATATGCTAGCCTCGGGAAAAAAAACGCTTTGGTGGACACGGGGCCTTAGTGTGGGCTCCCTGATCTGTGGGCTCTATATGCTTTATGATACATTATTGTTCACAATGTGATTTTGTTAAGCATGATAGGTTGCCATGAGCAGACTTTAATTAATGTATACCTGCTGACGCAATCTGTTAAAGTGCAAGTGAGAGGTTCATTCTTCCTTCTTCATCGGCTGATTGAGCCATCTCCAGGAGTGAGAAATGCAGCTACGTAGATTAATCATTAGGAGAGGTTAATGACTAGGAAAGATGTGCTTTGGTAACCTTCTCTTTCAACATAACTGGGTTTGGTATGTAAACAATCTTAGCTCTCCTTTCACTTACTGTGAGTTGTCCTCTTGATAATTACTTGCTCTCTTTCTGCAATGTGCTTATTAACATTTTCTGATGAGTGCCTTTCTGAACGAGATGAAAGCTCATCTGCTTGTGTAATCTGAGGAATGGGTAAAAACACTGTGTCTTGGTGTGACTTGCACATCGCTGTCTTTTGTTGACAGAGGTGCAAGGACCATAGTGTGCACTGTTCATGTAAAAATAGAAGTTATATGAAAATAAAGCTATTATATAACAGACAGTTCCCATTTTGCACTGTATGCTGTGGGGAATGAAACTTCCTAGATATGTGGATTGACTATATGAAAGTGTAAAAACATAGGGAGATTTCATTGACAGTGTCACCTTTGGCTTTCTCACTGGGAGTACAATCCCCTACGCTGTAAAAATCTTTTGTTAGGTAATCTAAAAAAACGTGCTTCATGTGGTAACATCTAAATTGGCAGTTTGAGTTGAAGTTAAAATTATTAATGCAACTTACAAAATACGACCTTGAAGTATTTCTTGTTTTCAAAAAGCTAATTGAGAGGTTAAAGTTTAATCCGCAACCTCACAAGGTCCAAATAAATATTATTTGCCATTTTATTTTCCATTCAATTTTCAATTCAGTTTTTATTCGTTTCTAAATTATTTTGTCCAAATTGTCATTTTCTAGAAAATCATAAAATAAACACAAAATTAAATTGGCAAAATGCATACAATTAAAAATAAAAACACCAGAACAGAGGCCTGTACCATGAAGCCGGATTAGCTGGCTAGTCAGGTAAATTTCAGTTTAGTTTTCACCAATCCTGGGTTTTAGGTACCATGAAAGTGGCTTGGCTTTTAGCTGCGTTCATTGCCATAGTAACTTACACTCCACGGCTAACCTGCTCCGGGGCAGGTTATGTTCTGAGTTAGAGATCTCAAACTGAAATTGGATCAGATGTGAGCAAAGTGACACATGTCTGACAAAAAAAAGTCACTCCCCCATTTTATCTTGCTCCAAATTAAAAGTCACTAGTACTAAAAAAAAATGTCTGGCTTTAATGATAATTACTTAGAGTTATTTTATATGACTTATATAATTAATTATATGATTTATATTATTATTAATCCATTACACACAAGCAATTTTAGTTTAACAATTATTATAAATAATTTATTTTAAATGAATGTTAATATATACTGATCGTATGCAATATAAATAAGCTGTAGAATCAATAGATAATGCTTTAAAAATTACTATGTGACCTAACATGTTCGAGTCTCTATCTCTGTATATAACAAGTTTCACTTGTGACTGCACTGATAAAGCAAGATAATTTCTTTTATTTGTCCTCTTTCATGAACAAGTACTTTTTTAAATTGTAAATGCATTTAAATACATCATATTTTTAAATCTCTTAACCTTTAGCAAAACCTTTAACCAAGGCTCGTGATTGGCTGTTCGCCAGTGATGTCACACATTCATGTGCACATGCTCCACAAACTCAGGATCAAAGCCTGAGCTGACAAAGAAAGTTGATGATCAGCATCATGGTACCAACAAAGCCGGATTGGAGTGGTTTGGTTTTGTCAACTCGAAACTAATCCTGTAACTCTGAATTTGTTCATCTACCATCATGGTACAGGCCCCAGGTAACAGGGTAGTTAATTAATTAGCCTTAATTAAGCCAATTAATTAAAAACAACAAACATAAACAAATAAATAATCAACATGGTTTGTGTAAAGGTCTTTAATTCAAACTTAAACACAATGGACAGGAGAACATACAACCACATAAACTCAAATCAATCCAGGGGAGTATTCCAAAAAGCAGGTTATGTGACATACCTGGGTATATGTTTGAAGATAAGCGAGCGGATAACCTCAGCTTTCGATTCCAAAATCTGCTCCGGAGCAGGTTATGTTCCAGAGTTAGTTCACTTCAGCGCTATCAGCGCACGTGTGATATACTGACGAGCCTTCAGTGGGCGTGACAGATAGCGCACAACATTATATAATATTACAATATGTAATATATATAAATGGGTGCGTTTGTGGGATTCAGTGTATAACAAATCATATAATGTAATGATGATTTGTTGGTTGTGTAATTTTAGATTAGCTGGGTGCATCCAGGCAATGTTAACGTGCGTGTAAATATAGCACACTTGAAAGGTAATTCTCCCCTTTATCGTATTTATGCAAGGAAATATTTGGGGGTAATATAAAATTACCTTTTATATTATCATCTCACACATGGATCGGCATTTTCTATAATGTCTAAATTCTAAATCAAAATACATATCTGATATGACTTAATATATAATTAGTATTAAACAAACAATATAATGCATATTCTCAAGGATTAAATATTAAAAGGGAAAAAAATCAAAATCAAAATGATTGCACAACCATCAATTAGGTGGCGATATGCACTAAGCATGTAAACGACCATTGAACAAAAGAAGAAGAAAGAAACAGCATGGCACACATTTCTTAGCGTCCATTTCCATAGTGACTCGTCGATTCGTCGCTCTGTTGAGAATGTCTTGAGTCTTAACTAGGAACATACTCGGAGTTGAATGAACTTACTCCCGGACGCGTTTTTGGAACCACATACCTCGAGTAAGCAAGGTTTGGGGTTAATCAACCGAAAGTTCAGGGTTTAGCTTACGGTAAGTTAACCATGCTTTCTGGAATACACCCCCAGGACAAAGAGCAGACAGAAACTGAGGGCATATAAACACAGGAAAACAAAGGAGCAAATGAGATGATTAACAAGTTAATTGATGATACACAGGTGAACAGAATGACATATTCAAGTCAAACTGGGTCAAAGGAAAACAAACACAGAAAACCACAGACATGTAACCATTTGTAGTTATCATGTAAACTTCAGATAATTAAAAAAAAATTATGTTATATGTATATGTACATTAATTTGATCACTTTAGTAATGGTTGATATTTTGAGATTTTCATGCAATATGTGTAAAAAAATGGAATGTGATTATTTATTTGTCTGATGTTAAATCTTCGGTTTAAAAGGTTATTTTTACTGGAATGATGACAAAAACAGCAGGTGAACACCTCATAGCAGTCATAGAGTGTGCCTTGGATCGGATACATGAGGGTTGGTTCACAGCACATTCAGAGTTCAATTTGTCATCACGGGTCAAATGCAGTATGATCCGCATCTCGACATGGAATTCAGGGAACTGAGAGTTGAGTGAGATCTCAACACCAGGTTGCTTCAGGACATTTGCCCTTGCAAAAGTGCATTGTGAGTCACTTTTTTAAGTATTTCATCAGTTACCAGCATAACAAATGGACTATGAGAGTACAGAAAATAAAGTAAAAGTAAAAGAAGTATTATTTAGACAACCTGATGTAACATGGAGGTCACATAAAATGGTTTTGGAAAGTTTTGACTATTCTTTAATTGACTACTTTTCAAATGCCTTTTATGCATATGTATTTTATGATTTTACCTTTATCCCAGACCTACACTTTCTTAAAATGTGCAAATCCATTGTTAAACTATTTTTTTTAAAATTTACATTTACATTTGGCAGACACTTTTATCCAAAGGGTCTTACATTGCATTCAAGGTACTTTTGTGTATATCTATTGTTGGACATTGTTAGTAAGCAAGTAAATTAGTGAAAACTGTGACCTAAGAACGAAGTCACCCCAAAGTTGAAGAAACAACTGTAAACATGCCTTTATACAACAATATTATTATTGCACTGGGACAGAGAGCTGAAGGATGGGATATGTCATGGTCTTTAGTTGATGTCTTTAAGATGAGAGCAATCCAGAGCTGGCTGGCCAGTTGATTATCCGCCACTTCAAAGCGACAGTATTGAAAGCAATCTTTTTTTTTTTTGTCTATGTGTATTTTATGGAAGGGTGTCAGATATAAACAGCACACTCTGTATCCGTGGTTACCAATTTAAGAAAGGTCCACGTTGATCATTTGGCTTAACCTGACTGTAGTGCGCCAATCCCTTCATTTCCAACATGTGCTTTGAAGCATGTGTGCCTTTGTCTGATAGACACTTCTTGTGGACTTGCAGGGGATTTTGAGTGATGAGAATTTAAAAGGCTTTCATTGATCTTTCCACTGCTGTATGCATGTTTCATGCACTGAAATAGCATTGTAGGTTACATAAAGCATGATTACCTCCATATGACATGAATTCATATTTTGTCCATTAAAAACCCTAATACTGTCCTCTAGGGCCTAATATTGTCCTGTATTGTCTGTAGGATCTATATTGGAAGTCTGTGAGAAAGCTTTGAGATTTTTTATTTCTGAGTTTAAATGGACTGTTCATCTAAAAATAAAAAGTTTGTCTTCATTTACACACCCTCAAGTTGTTCAAAATCGGTCCGAGTTTCTTTCTTCTGCTGAACACAGAAGATGATGTTTTGAATAATGAATAGTTTTGAATAGTTGCCGGAAACCATTGACTTCAATAGTATTTTATTCCATACTATGGAAACTAATGGCTATCAGCCACTGTTTGACTACTATCATTCTTCAAAATACCTTTTGTGTTCAACAGAAGACAGAAACTCATAGAAGTATAGAACTATCCCTTTAAGGCGAGCAACTTCGCTTTTGAGTCCACTTATATTTGACCTTATTTTTTAATGTAGTCTATTTAATGTAGTTACTAATTAAAGTTCAAGAGTGGCAAGAACAGAAAACATCTCACAGCACTGTATTAAAATTAATGGTTACACTTTATTTTAAGATGTCCTTGTTACAGTGTAATTATACATTTAAGTACTGAGTAATATTAATTAACTACATGTACAGTACTTACTATATGGTTAGGGTTAGGACAAAATAATGATCTTTAAAAAAGCATCACATGACCCCTTTAAACCAAATTGGCACTTTCACAACAAATAACACAGCTTTCAAAATTTAAAAAGTCTTTATGACATTTTCATTCCTGCCACATGAAGCACAAAAAATAATGCACATTTTCTGCCAGTTTGTAATGCCTTCGTGGGATATAGGTTACCTGTTCAACTTTCCAGTCACCAGATGAGGACATTTAAAAACAGACATCTTGAGAAACTTTTTTCTTTTTTTTTTTTTCTTTTGCAGTAGTGCGAAATGAGAAACTGATAAAACTGCAAAACCAAGAGGTGGAAATTAGAAAGAAGATGGATGGAAAAACAGATGGAGACAGAAGCTGGGGAAGTGATGTGACAATGTGAAGATGGGTAGAAACAGGAGTACAGAAGTAGTGAGAGAGCTCACTAATTGCCTGAGACAGACTTTAATTTATTCTTTAATAGTGTGTGTGTGTGTGTGTGTGTGTGTGTGTGTGTGTGTTTGTGATATATGAGGACACATTACATGCACTTACTATATGGTTAGGGTAAGGATTAGGGTTTGGCTTAGTGTTACTTGCATGTAATTATTTATAATTTATTGTTACTATAATAGTAAGTACATGTAACGTGTAACAAGGACACCTTAAAATAAAGTGTTACCAAATTAATCTCGAAGTTTAAGCTTTATGTTAATTCATTTAGATAATAGTCATACAACAAACCACTTAAAACCAATTCCTATGTTGATGACTGTGGATCAGTTTACACTCTCATATGAAGGTGAATCCGATAGGCTAATCAAATTACTATTAGACGGTGTATTTGTGAGCCTTTGGATGTGAAAATATCTGTTAGACACAATACACACTGAAAGAGTAAGGTTTATCAAATTTGCGTGTGAAACAACACATCTATTGTTTTACCTGAAGCATAAAAATGCTGATGTAATGTGGGGTTTTGTGTTTGGGTTTTGTTTCATGTTCATGTTTTCATGTCTTTTATTTTGTAATTGTTTCACCCTGTTAGTGTCATGCTTCCCTTGCCCTCATGTATCTCTGCCTTGTGTATGTGTCATGTTCTGATTGGTTGTCCTAGTCATGTGTCTTGTTTCCCATTGGTTTGTTCTTGTCATGTGACCCTCTTGTTTGCTATAAGTATGTAGGACAATAGCACATACAGTTTGTACAGTATAAAAACCATTATGCCTATGGAATGTCCCCACAATTCACAAAAACAAACATGTGTTGAAAAAAACAAGCATGGACAGGATGGTGATCGGATCTTAAATAAAGACACCCATGAGTAAAAGCACAAGTTTATCCTCACTCAATATATCCACGGTCAATATCCTCTGTAAACAATGCCAATTATTTCAAAGTGTATTACTTTCTTTCTTCTGTGGAAGTACACAAAAAAATTTCTGAAGACTGTTTTCGTCCATACAATAAAAGTCAATGGGCTCCAGGGTGCGATTTGTAGATAAACCGCCCCCCCGGGTGATGCTACTCCACCAACCACCAACAGAGCATATAAAATACCAAAGATACAAATATTTTTTTATTAAGTAAAATACTGCAACATGACAGTACAAACAACTATAAAATCAGAAATGGACTTTAACTGTCAGCGCTCCCGCTTAATAGAGACCGTCTGGGTTTTGTGATCCTGGTTCACGCGCCTCAATCCATACAGGGCTTTTCAAAATGTCAGCGCGCGCCATTAGTCTATTTAGTCTATAGTGACAGTATGAGATTAATACATAATGTTTTTGCTGAAATCTCACTCTACTGTGACAATGCAGCTATTGTATATAATAAACTGATGCATAAATGCATTATGAGACAGAAGGCAGAATTTTACCGTCACCGTAATGTGGGAATTATGATCACGCAATATTAACAGATGATCACTGTAAATAAAACTGCACTTGGGTTCTCACTTACGCTTGGACTAATTCGTTACAGAATACACGACCATTTAAATGCACCCAGCAGTTGTTCGTTTCCTCCGCCTTCGTCAAGGTGATCAGGCTATTGAGGACTATGTTATTGAGTTTCTTGAACTTTCTAACCATGTGGATTTTAATGACGTTTGTGATCCTGGTTCACGCGCCTCAATCCATGCAGGGCTTTTCAGAAAGTCAGCGCGCGCCATTAGTCTATTTCAGAGTGACAGTATGAGATTAATACATAACGTTTTTGCTGAAAACTCACTCTACGGTGACAATGCAGATATTGTATATAATAAACTGACGCATAAATGTATGAGACAGAACGCAGAAGTTTACCATCACCGTAATGTGGGAATTATGATCACGCAATATTTACTGATGAATCGGCAGAGAATCGTCTTTCTGCGAGTCATTAAGAAATTATGATTCTATTCCATTTAAAGAAATATGAGGGAAACGTGTGAATACACAATGTGCGCAGTTTTGGAGTTAATTAAAGGGGTCATAGGCTACATGCACTTTTACAAGTTGTTTGAACTGAAATGTGTGTTGGCAGTGTGTGTACACAACCACCCTATAATGATAAAAATCCACCCAGTGGTTTTTTTAAAATCTGGTTAAATGTTTTCCCCTTTCTCAAATCGAGCCATCTCAGATGCCTGTCTGTGTGACGTCACACAGACAGGCCCCTCCCACGATAGTTTGATTGACAGTAGCCTCAGACCCACCCTGAGTGAGCTGTCATCAGTCCGCCATTGTTTCACCGCCAGAGCAGATGTAGATAAGAATGACTCGTAAGCGATTGAGGTATTCTGTTGTTGGATGTAATAATGAACATAGCAGTCGTCATTTACTCCCGACATCTGAGCCACTGAACTGGCAGTGGATTACATTGTTTCTGAAGGGAATGCGCCCCCGATCTACATATATGTTCGCGCGAATCATTCATGATCCAGCCTCATCTACAGAAGAAGTGAGTATAATGTTTTCTAATGAATCTTTGCAAATTGCCTTTCCTAATAATGTGATAATTAGCAAGTTTCACGATGAATAAATAAATTAAACAGTAAACAGTCTCTAGGAGAGCAGCTCGGAAGAGAGGGGCGGGGTCAGCATAGCTCATTAACATTTAAAGGAAAATATTATCATAAATAGTGGTCAAATATCGAAGCTATTTAATCTCAAGTTCAAATCAGAATATTTATTGTAAAAATGTTTCCGTAACAGCTGCCAAAAATCTATATATTTATAGCTCCACTGTGATTTGTGATATATTTTCAAGGCAAAAAATAAAATACACATTTTTTCAAAACATCCCCCCCTCTGGTTTGTTCACAAATCGCACACTGATGGGTTCCATAACAACTTTGAGCTCCACTGACTGTATGGAGGAGAAAAAAAAACACTCCTTAAATATATTCTTTTATGTTTCACAGAAGAAAAAAGGTCATACAGGCTTAGAACGACACAAGGTTGAATAAATGATGACAGCATTTAAATTTTTGGGTGAACAATCCCTTTAAATATATTGTTGTTTTCTTATCTAGTTTAACTTGTACTGTTGTACTGGAGAAGTGACAGGAAGGTGAAAGTAGAGGCAATGGTATAAGGACACGTTGTACCAAAACATTCATCCATGTGAGCTCTTGTGTCTCAAGTACATGCACCTATCAGGCAACATCTGAGCGCTCTCATAAAGATACTTTACATGATCATTTTGTGCTGAACATAGATGAATATGTATGCAGTGTAGAACATGCTTTCTTAATTCTTATGCTGATTATTGATTTTATTGACAATGTTCATTATGAATAAAAGAGTTAGCAAAGGTGGAATGTTTTCCATCCATTTCAATTTTATGCAGTTTTTTTTTTTATCACATCAATGCATTTTTTTGCTACTGTATTCTGAGAAGATTATTTATTTATTTATGTTTGTAAAGGAAGACATTTGTCATCATTCACTCACCCTGTCATTCCACCTCTCATATCATTTTCACATTCTTCTATGAAATACAAAGATTTTAGACAGAATGAGCTTCTGTTTTCCATATAGATAGAAAACTGATGGTGATTTAAACTTTATACAAAAAAGCACTGACTTGTGCTCTTTAGGTTATTACAAGTCTTCTGCAGTCGTACAATCGTAGCTTTGTGTTCGGGAGCAGACGTAATTTGAGTCATTTTTAAAAAATTATGTTCTCTGTAGTTCTCAAAATCAAATTTTTGGTGTTCAAACTTCCCATATTGCGATCGGTCACATGACTTGTGAAAACCATTGATGTCTGATATGAAAATTGTCAAACCTGGTGCAATGAGTGATGTGAGAGATTTTTGGACTGCTTTTTGAGGCTTTTATAAACCTAATTTTTGAAGTTTGGAGGTATTAATCAACATTCACGTTAAAAAAAGTGGTGTGAAACAATTTTCATTCAGAAATTGCTAGTAAATTTCACAAATAATTACAAAGAAATGGAAAGTAATAAACAAATGTGAAATTTTGAGGTAGAAAAACTGAAATTGTATTTTCTGTAAAGCATACTCCAATAATCTTTTGTTTTATTTAAAACTTCAAAAAATAATTTTGTACAGTGTACTTTTAGTAGCCTATTCTGCCTAACAACTCATTTAGTGTTTCACAGAAATACTGGATAATATAATACAGGTTTGGAACAACATGAGGGTGAGTAAATGATGGCAGATTTCTCATTTTTGGATGAAATATTCCTTGCTATATTTTCCCGTTAACCAAAATGTCACACAAGAAGAACAATATTCAATAACAGAGAGCTGCGGTGGAAGACAAACAACCTCAGACAAATCACAAATAACTCGAGAGGCTTTCTGAGTATATGATTCAATAGTAGAGCGTCCTTTCATCATTAGCCAATCAGTCTGTGTTTGACTTGAGCAATCATCTTAATGGGCATATTTGTGTTGTTTCTGTAGGAGACTCTTTTGCTATCAAGTCCATTGTGATTGAGGCTGCTGTAGTCTATAATCTAGAGGTGTCAGGGTGCTGCACAGGTACAACAAAGGTGATGAGGTGAGGGTCTAACAGATGAATCACTGCCGGGAGTGAGTGTCACTGCTATTGTCGGGGGGCTCACGTGTTCACTTCTGTCCCATCACTTATCCTTTTCTTTAACCTTCTAGTCAAGTCAAGTCAAGTCAAGTCTGCTTTATTGTCAATTCTTCCACATGTACAGCACATACACACAGATGTGTTGAATGCTGAACTGAAGTCTATGAACAGCATTCTGACGCATGAGTCTTTTTTGTCCAGGTAAAATAGCTCAATCATTTGTCCCTCTCGCTCTCTCTCTGCCTCTTCCTCTCTCTCTGTTTATTGCTTTCTTTTTGGCAATAATTGTTGCCACATCTTCAACATTCTGCTTTTATGTTTTGAGGTATTATTGCACCATGGCCAATATGACATATTGCATATATGACATAGTGTTTCGTTGCAGTATGTTCATTATTTTGCTATTTTTATTTACAGTGGGTTCCAACCTTCTGAGACCACTAGTGAAAATGCTTCTATTTTACAATGTTTTAAGTTCGTTCTAATAAAAAGATAAATATTTATTCATTTGTTTTTATTACAGATTATATTTTCAGTATAAAATGATTTAAAGGTTGATTAGTGACTCAGAAATAGTGCTTAATATGAAATATTTCTTCATTTTATGTCATCATTTTCTTAAATTTGTTTAAATCCTAAATGTTTATTTCAAGTTTTAAATTCAATTTTAATCCTATTTTAGGTCTCAAGCTTTTGAACTTGCTTCAACCTTTTATTGTACGTTTCATATGCATGGAATGAATGTCAATGTATTGATTTCTGTGTAAATTGAATTTATTGATTTCTTTTGGTTGCTAACAGAAATGAATTCTTATGTTGATGGATGACCCTCCTCCATTGGGATCGGTATTATTGTATTGCATGACCTCTAGAAGATTCACGATCACATTAGATTTAGAATAGCGTGCTCTGAAACAAACTCAGCTGACTCACATTTACTCTTAAAAATAAAGGTTCTTTACTGGCATCTATAATCCCGTGATGAACCTTTAATATCAATAGAAACTTTTCATTGCACTGAAAGGTTATTTGAGGAACCCAAAATGGTTATTCTATGGCATCACTCTGAAATCCCTTTTTTTTTGGGAACCGTTATTTTTAAGAGTTTTTAGGTTTTTTCCCCATGCACTGAAACAATATTTTCTGAGAAGTATGTAGGTTAAAAAATGCCTGGCTCGGAGCTCTTGGGTTAGCCAAGGATGGAAGATTTTGTTTATCTGGTTACACCACTGTGACTGTACACCACTGGCTACTTTCACTGTTCCTGCTGTTCTCCAGGGAGAAAAAGCAACAGGAGATTATATTTCTAAAGCAAAGCTTCTAGACTTTCTAGCTGCATACTAAGTGAATCATGGAAGAAGAGCATCTGGCAAGATCACTGAAGTCCATCTAGAAGCCTTAACATTGTTAATTGAAATAAACTATATATATATATATATATTTTTTTTTTTTCCTGGGCAAATGTTCAACAGCTCAAGACTCTATCATACACACAGTATCTACACAGAAACAGGGGAGATACTCACCGGAGCTCCATCTTTCGCTGGATCACCCTGTAAGAGAACAACATCAACATTAATGCAGCACAATATCTGACCATGCTTCCGTTTCTTGTACATATGGTATAATTCAAAATGTTAATAAAAACTGTAATAGTACAAACAAACAAAAAACTAGTGATTATCAATTGACACCAAAATCTCAGACAACAGGGAAGAACTATGTGCAAAATAATGTACAAATAAACAAATAACCATGCATTGTTAGGATGGACAAATAAATGTACATATCAACTATTAAAAATGAGAAGATAATTTAAGATACTTAACTTTTTTGATGTTGAAGGCTGTGCATACACTCAAACTCTACAGTTATGCAGTGACAATTCATCACTTTGTAAAAACTAACCAGTTTAGTGGACAGTTTCTGTAAAATCTTCTCAGGCTCATCCTTGGAAACCAAAAAGTTTTAGAAAAGATAAGGTTGGTTAATTACAGACCTGGGGCCGTGTGAAATAAATTTCTTATTTTAAGTCCTAAATTAAGATTTGCCAAGTTAAAGAACATTTAAAGATTTAAACTAAAATTGCCATAGTGACTAACAGATAAGATGTGTCTGTAATTCTGAAATACGTCTTTAGGTTATTTTCTGAGAAAGAGATTAGATTAGAGCAGGGGTGAGTAACCTTTTCCTGCAGAGCTCCTGATATAAAAATGCTGGATTTTCTCAAAAATGTATATTAATAATTTAATTTTCAGTATCAAAAAAATAGTCCATAGACTCCTTTCAGTACCTTCATGGCACCTCAGGACCCCTACGTACTTGAAAGCCCTGCCTTTAGCATTGTTGCATTAACCTAAATGGTTATTGTCAAAAAGGGGAAGATGGTGCTGGATTGAAGGCTGTGAAAGTCTAGTCTTTGAGTGCACTGAGAATTGCATAAATGTCCAGTGGACAGTCCTTTGACACAAATGCTAAGTAATGTGCAGTATACTGGATTATAGTATTTTAGAAACTATTTATTTAAATTGCATGTGACTATGAATCAAGGAAGCAAAATTTCAGAGAAAACCCATGATTTTTAATGGACATGGGAAAGAGCAACCATTTCTGTTGATCTACCAAACCTCCTTCCTTTTAAACCATCATTACATGTAATGGACTAACACTTTGAAGTGACTCTTTTATTATGACATTATGTTAATATTTTGCTGCTTTGAAGCAAAGAAGCTGTACCTTCTGAGCACTCAATTTTGTTGGTTTGGTGGTTTATTTGTGGTTTATTTGTGCATCTGACTGCTGGTAGATGTTTAGATATTGACCTACTAACTTTGAAACATTCTAAATATGCCTTTTGAAAATACAAAAGACACAAAAAAAATCAAAGAAAGCAGGAAACACCAGTTCGTATGGTAGCCGAGAGAGCTCAACCCGCTGCAAATGAAAAAAACCCATGCAAATAGAAAAAAACACCTGCAAATTAAGAAAACATCTTCATCAGTTTGACAACACATGCGCTGCAAATTTTCACAACACAAACAAATACAGAAACGCGCTGCAAATACAGAAACGTGCTGCTAAGACTCACAACACAAACAAATACAGAAACGC